>NW_027526460.1:25064950-25329950 GCF_048455015.1 Haemaphysalis longicornis | reverse complement strand
CCTGGAGAGCTCCGACCCGTAAGTGCAGTTGGCACTAACCAACCGGGCCCCCCAGGTCGCGGATAACATCGCATCCTCCGCCACCCCTCTCCCCTAGACCCAGTTTGCAAATGAATTGTTTCTCCTCCTCCTGCTCTTAATTGACAGGGCCTGAATGATCCCAGGCCGGTGGCCGTCGGCGGGAGTTGTGGCGGAAGTAGTTAAAAAAAAAACTTGTCGCCACTCTTCTAATCAATCTGATCGCGAAATGACTGACTGACTGCAACGGCTTACTTGCACGAATGCTTTGCTCTGTGGACAGCCAATGAACTGGCCATTTGTACAAGTGCGGCACGCACACACACAGCTGGCTGGCGCCGCATCATTTCAAAGTGCTACGAGTTGTGCCGGGCTCCCGCAGATGGCGCCACGGGTCCCGCGACCGAGAGAAGACGCAGTGAAACATCCCCCTCGCGAGGGGCACGATCAAATGCAGAGCATTTCCGGGGGCGCACGACGTTAAGTAGTTTGCGTTACGTTAATGTTGTTGCACTTGTGGCAACTGCTGATGAGAGCGCGCTCGTCAGCAGTAATTTGAATGAGTTAACCATATAAGGCGCGTTCGTAGCGTCCCATTCTGTGTCGGCTTTGTGGCGCAGTGGGTAGAGCACCATGTACATTGCGTTCCGCCCGCAGGGTCGAGGGATGGAAACCAGGCGCCGGATGGTATTTTTTTTTTATATAGTAGGGAGGGGACTGTGCGGACTACGGACGTGAACGCGGGTGACATTGAGTTACTGGAATGCTCTGCATTTAAAAGGGTTTGGCCACTGTCTAGCGAATATGTGGTGTCTACGTAAATCAGCGATTACGCCCCGGAGTAGATCCCCCGGCAACTGGGCTGTCGCCACGTATTTGGCCTTGCCTGCGTTCAGCGGCCGCCGGGGTTCCACTGTCCAGTCCGACTGTGGGTTTCGACTGCGTGTCCACTATCTCTGAACGGAGGTGTTGGAATGCCTGCAACGAAATGGATGCTTCTTAAGATAGTCCCTGCGGCTGGATCGCCGGAAGGGAGACCGGTTTCTGAGGTTGTATGGCTTTGTGCCTGGAGGTTTGTCGACAGCGCCAGTTGCAATGAACTGCGTCAATCTTTCAACACAACATGTGTATTCTGCCGCGTCCCAGCTTCCGTTCTTCTCGTTGGTGTTGCTGCTACCGTGAACGATCAACGCCGCTCTAAGGGAGTGCGTATTGCCAGCATTCATTCCTTCGAAAAAATACGTACTTTCTTGTTCGATATGCCCCACCTATATTTGTAACACTGTTCGAAGGTGCACTTATAGTAATATAGGTCTTACAATTCTACGAAGTCGACTAGTGTTGTCCGGTTCTGACTTTTATTTATAGGAAAACAACTCCCGTGCAGCTATAGCAAACATGAAGGGAAGCATGCTTTTACAGAATACTGTCGGTTTTGTGTAATTTACGATATAGAAATGCAATGGGTGATACCATCCATGTGAGCGGCCACCTACGCAAAGAAAATAAAATGAATGAAAGACGTTAAAAAGATTACGTTGCTTGGAAACCCGTCGATGAAGAAGCAAGGACCCCATTTTACGTATGTTAATGTGAATTCTGTCCGTCTGAATTCGCAACTCAGGGTTCGCGGCTGGCTGCCTCACTTCATCACATGTCGTCCAAATTACCGTTTTCTGTGAGGCTTCCGGGATTCGGCTGTGATCAAATTACCCCAGACGTGCGGTGATCCGCTACCTCGCACTACTGGCCGTCGTCCGTGACAGGTATAACCAGATTAACATTGGCGTGCAGAAGATAATTATGAGGCGCGGAAGAAGGGAATATTAGGACCTTGCTGGATTCAGGGCTGCCAATGCGTGTCCGAAAGAACATTATCCAAACTCGGCGAGTTCTATGTACATTCGCGATTTCGACGAATCCGGTCTCAGACGGTGCAATTAAAAAGCAGGGGCGCCAATCAAGGATACAAAGAAACAAGGCCAAGTATGGTAATACCAACGGGCTCCAGTAACCTTGATGTGTTATTTCTCGTAAAGAAAAAAAAACAGATAGTAAGGACAAGTAGACTGAACCAATAATGTCCAAAATACGAGTGCATTATTTTCCTAAAAATGGCCGCGTACCTGCTCGTTCCGTTGCAAATCTCGCCGAAAGAAGATAGTCGTCTGGAGCCCCTGCCAAGTAAAGGCCTCCCTTCTTTTTCCCGCTCACCTCTCATGCTGCTACCCTCCCGTCTCGTTCCTCCCAAGAAAGCAGGCTAGAGGTTTTCTCAGGTCAATTTAATTTTACCGCGTTTCACTGCTTCAAATCGGGTGTCTCGATGCCAGCGCTGCCGTACGGGAGAGACGCGCGTGAATTGAGGCACTATACTACAACGTTTATAGAACCACGTTGCCCTACTGCACGAGCGTTCCAAGAGGAACGTGGATCGCATCTAGTTGAACCTTTCGTTGGTATTGCCGTTTTAATTCTTGAATGCCGCCACGAGGTAGCGCTGGCAACAGCAGGCGTCGGTTTTCTGCCGTTTATGTTGTATTTCATTCGCTACCGCAAAAACTAAGCGTCCATGAATTTGTTTTAATAAAGGAACACTGTAAATATAAATCTTGCATTGATTTTTTCCTCATATTTGCGTAATGTCTTGTTCTTGTACATCAATGTTGACAAGTATGAACACTGACACCGGACTTAGACGTTGAAATTTGGCTGTGAGTATATAAGACTATTGCGCAGCTTTCGCTTTACTTTGGCGGCGTGGCTGAATCGAGTCACAGGCAGACAGACAGACAGACAGACAGACCAAAATTTCTGCGTTTAAGTGGCCCAAGGAAGAGTATGATCTTTAAAAATGTTATATGAATGGGTCTGTCTGGCAATATTTAAAGGCTTCCATACGGCTACATTTTATTTGCATCACGTTCTTAGCTTTCGTTTCTTCGTCTTTTCTAGCGACTTGCTCCGACAGGCAGAGTGGACCCCCTTCACGCAACAGCTCTCGAAGGACATTTAATACGTGTTGATTAGTGCCAAAAGAAACCTAGAAAAATTAGCAATGGCTTAGCTCGGCTATGCCAGGATATACGTAGCGTGAGCTAAGGTTCAGCTATGCAATTCAATCCAACTCAATGCAATGCAATCCAATCCAATCCAATCCAATCCAGTCTGTCTAGTCTAGTCTAGTCTATTCCAGTCCAGTCCAGTCCAGTCCAGTCCAGTCCAGTCCAGTCCAATCCAATCCAATCCAATCCAATCCAATCCAGTGCAGACCAGTCCGGTCCAGTCCATTCACTTCTCGTCGCGCGTGCGCAGCACGGCTCTACAGGGGCCACGCGAAACGACTATCAAGCGGCTCCGGCGCAGCGTCAGACTTGGCTACTGCGCAACGGAGGCGCGCAGCTGGGCACGCGCCCAGCTGTGCGCCCAGCACACAGCTAGGCATGCGTCTGGCTATGACGTCACTCCTCCGGAATGCGCCGAACGGCGAATGTGCGGACCCAATTCTGTACACACCCGTACTCCAATTGGATTGGATTTCCAATCCAATCCGATACAATCCAATTTTATCCAATCCGAATCTAAATCCAAATTCAATTACAAATCCAATCCAATCTAAGACTTGTCGCGCTTGCGCAGCACGGCCCTTCGGTGTCCACGCGAAACTGCTCAACCTCGGCCAGTGTAGCTTATACGCTACAAAACAGCCCCACAATCGCTTACCGTGAGCACGTATTACAAGGAAAGTATCTGCTTCAGACGATCTTATTTGCTGCACAAGTTGTTTCAACAGTTTCTGTAAAATAGAGCGAAAAAAGAGACGGGCTGCCGGCACTACAAAACCTTTGCGGGTGGGAGGGGATGGGTGGAATCGTACAAGTGTTTTGACATGCTCTATGGGCATGATCATCATATAAGCTTATAAAGAAAATGTAGGGCATAGAATTCCCAGGTTGGTATATAGTTGAAAGAGCTGAGCCCACAGTTCAAATCTGCGCATTAAACGATTTAGTTTTTCCTGGATAGTTCTTTCCTCTTCTTTGTTTGTTTCGCTCGACAACGGTTCCTTTGAAGGCTTGGTTCTCATCGCTTAAGGTAACGACGGGAAACTTTCTTCTTGCGTGATCAATCAAATACTCCCTCATGTTGAATTGAGTTCCTACATTTCTATAAAAGCGTTCATTTAGTTCGGTTCCTATTTAAGCCTCAACCGGTGTTCTTTACCGGCAGGGACAGCAACCAAAAACAAGCACGTGAACCAAGGCAATGAACGAGTGCCTTTTGTACTCGTTGCTGGTCAGTTGAAGGGACAGTGGGAATTTTTTAGGGGCCAAGCCCCTTAGGGGCTCGGGCTGTTGGCGTCTCGTGTTGGCGCCTCGTGTCGACGTCGTAACCGTCGCCTCATGTAGTCACGGTACTAAAGCGCATCGACACTTGCTTATGCCTGGCGCTAGAACGCTTCATAACGCGTACTAAAGAAAACATTGGGACACTCGTTTACGCCTCGCGCTCTAACGCTTCGTGCTTCAAAGAAAGGAGACATCGACAGCAAAGCTGCATAGCTCTACTCCGTAACGGTTTCATCTGCTTCGGCAAAAACGCCAAGGCGCGCAGAATACACTTATAAACTGCATGCTTCACCCCTCCCCAGGTTTCACGTTAGTGGAGAGGGCCCGGGTTTTTTTCTCTCGGGCACGTGCGCAGAAAAGGGCAGTGACCATGAGATTCGGTATCTCTGAAACACCGTGAAGTGAAGTCACCCTAACTAAGAGGATCAAGTAAAAGAAGGCCCTTTTTGTTTGCTGGAGCGTATTACCAAAGGGCCGCCCTGGACAACATCTTCAAGGGGATGAAGGAGCCTCGGCATCGTCCGCAGTGCTCACTTTTTCTCGTAACAATGCTTGAACCGTTACGTATCACTAGCGGCAAGCTTATTTTTGACTTCGAAGATTAAGAACCACATGCCTATTAGTTACTCAAATTTATCAACGCATTTTACAGGCTTTCCTGTTGTCTGGAAGGCAGCTCCTTGGAACCATGAGGGCGTAAATGCGGAGGGAACGAAAACAGATAGCGAAGAGTGGCGGACTGACGGAGGCCCACCCCGTGCCCTGCCGCGGGCTCGTACTGCCCGAGCAATCACTGTAATCCCACCTGAAGCATCGTTAAGCTTCGGGCGGGGATAATGAACGGCCGTCTTGCCCTCGTTCTCTGCCAGCACCTCTAGGAAGAACAAAGCCAGCGACCCGACACCGTGTTAATTACGGCATTAACTGCAGCGCCCTCAGATAAAAATATCGCTGCAGTAGCGTCGCTGCTTCTTTTAGAAGTTATTTTTAACTGTTATGGGCGTTTGTTAGGGGCGAAGCCCCTTTAGGGGCTGGGGCTGTTGGCGTCTCCTGTCGTAGTCGCAATCGTCGTCTCATATAGTCACAGTACTAACACGTCGGGAAATCGGTTTACGCCGCGCGCTAGAATGTAATGCGTACTAAAAAAAGCACCGGAACACTGGTTTACGCCTCGCGCTAGAGGGATTCGTGCTTCAAAAACAAGAGACTTTTACAGCACAGCTGTATACCTCTACCCCAAATGATTCATCTCCGTTGGCGAAAACCCCAAGGCACCGAGAATACACTTATACACTGCATGCTTCGCCCCTCCCCAGGTTTCACGTCAGTGGAGATGGCCCGGGATATTTTGTTAATCTCGAGGCATTACAGGATGTAGGCTTCAACGGTATTTGTACATGGGACTGAGTAAGTCACGGTGGGTTCCGATTAGGGCCAGTTTCACCATAAATAGCATTACTAAAACAACGAACGTGTTTTCATAGTCTTGCTTACAACAGGTTGCAATTCATGAAGAAGGACTTTAACCACAATTCTTCAGCACGGGGGCAGCTTTCTTAGCAGCTGCCACTGAATCATGGCTCATATTAACACGCTAGTGGAAGCAGCAGTTAAGGAATGTCCTGGGTACAATCAATATTTCTTCGAGTATCCTTATCGCAAGTTGCATTGTATAGCCGAGACATGGGTCGACCCAAAATTGAGGATTTTCTTACATATGAACGCGTGAAATATTGTTCAGTGTTTTAGTTCTGTCGTTCTTTAAACGGGGACGTGTGACACGTAAAAGGAGATCAGTTGAGAGAGAACCTAGTGCATCTGATCAGAGAACCTAGACGTCGTATAGTAACCAGGCGCCAAAAATAAATCTCGGAGTCGGACTCCACCTCCTAAAGTTAGAGCCCATTTAAATGCGCAAACTACCACGATAGTAAGACGTCTTTGAATACATCAAACAATAATTACCATCACGCCACTCGTAAGCAGCTATTATAAGCATAGAACACATCACTGCAATTATTCCCGTACATCTCACGGCCAACGCGTGTCCGAGTATGTAAACATGTCCCTGTGGGAGACTTGATGAACTTGCGCTCCAGAACAGCCAGCTTTCACTCAGCCCACGCGCACTTGAATATAAAGCGATGTTGATGAAATAGCGACTGGCTCGCTGGGAATACAAAGCATGCTGGTGCACGCACTGCTTATTGGGGAAATTTATGCGTTGTGCAAGTCCGCCCCTTTCAGAGATGTTTACCAGTTGTCTTATGACCATGAGTTCAGAGACTCGTGGGTGGCTTCTAAAATTCATTCCTGCCAGTCGGTTGAGTGATGGTATATATTTTCCCAGCTTGCGCTCCGCATTATTTTGTCTTTGTAATTTGTACAACGCGAAAACTTTTAATAGTAAACAGTCTTTAAAAGTTTGAATGATATGCTGTATTGGTAAGGCTTTGTGAGCGGGTTGAGTTTAAAACTCTGCGTTAACCCGTTGGTTGTTTCGAAACACGCTGCAAATGGTCTTGCAGAATTTTCGCTGCGTGAGTATTTAATGGCAAGTTCACAAGCTTCAAGAATTACGGGTTGTCAAAAGCCGTGCTCCCCATTTCGCCACCAACACTGACGTCGCCTTTGTCTAAACAAATATACGGGCCAAGCAGAAGATTGAGTCGGGTATACTTCCGCGTTTATTGAGAACGCTTTGCACGCAGATTACCCGGTCTACACTGCCCAACGGGTATCTTTAAAAATACTCCTCGTGGCACTCCGGTTTTTTCAACAGCACAGCTGTTTAGGCCGATAAAAATCCGCCTGGCGTAGACAGAAGACCATGAGCGCACGTGAACGCGTGCCACGCGGTGATCGCCCAGCCTCTTCCATGCTTGCGCGTGGGCTTACGCCACATAAGGAGCTCCCGCCTTCGTCGTCGTCATTGTAAAGCGACCGGCGCGCCACGGGTCCGCCATGCCGAAGACGAAGACTAGGAATCTGTCAAGCCATCCCTTCACAAGACGGCCACTGGACCAGTTGACGAAGAAGTGGAGGTCTACCGAAACGAGGACGCGCAGCAAGGGGATTGGCCCAACGTGGCTGTGACGTCGTAAGGGGGGGGGGGGGTGTAACATCTTTATTTGCCTGCTTTTCGGCTGCAGGAGCTATCCCCCTCTTAGGAGGGGGCAACTACCCGCGCTTGCTGGCGTTGGACCGCCCTCAGCGCAAACTGCGCGGCGGCCCGTTGTGAGTCCAGATCTCTTTCGCCCACCGCACGGGCGAGGTGAGGCGGGAGCGCCTCGGATGATTCAGGGTTCACGTCGCAGTTCCACATCATATGGGCTAGGGTGGCCCTCGCGGCCCCGCACACCGCACACACATCGGTTTCGTAGAGCTCCGGGCTCGCGTGTACGGCCCACACGGGAGTCCACGTTGCTCTCACTTGCAGTTGGCGGAGGAGCACCGCCTCCTGCCTGGTGAGGTCGGGGTGCGGCCCCGGGTAGCGTCTGCGACGCTCCCGGTACCACTCCAGGACCCCTCCGTACGTGGTCACCGGGGCGGGCTCCTCCGCCTCCGTATCGTCGCCGTCGACGTCCTCGCCGTCGTCGTCGTCGATTCCGTCGTTGCCGGTTTCGGTCGTTCGAGGCACAGCGGGTCGCGGGTCGGCTGGGCGTCCTGTCAGCGCTTTCGCCGCCCTGTCCGCGTCCTCGTTCCGGTTGGGCTCGGGTCCCACTGCGCCCATGTGGGCCGGGAACCACCGTACCGTTATCGGCGCGCGCATTGGGTCTGGGGCCCCGCACGCCCTCACCGCACTCGCGCACACTTGATTTCTTGCAAAGTTGGTGACTGCCGCTCGGGAGTCGCTCAGTACTGTCGTGCATTCCGGGATCGAGAGGGCCAGCGCGATGGCCAACTCCTCCGCCTGCTCCGCCGACCTGGCCCGTACGCTGCCGGCCGTGACGAGCTCGCCCGTCGTTGCTCTGACTGCTGCGGCCACGTACGCGTGTCGTCGGCCCGGGTATCGGGCCACGTCCACGTACACGGCGCCGGTGTCGTTGGAGTACGTGCCGGTGAGCGCTCGGGCTCTGGCCAGCCGTCGTTCCTTGTTCTCTTGTGGGTCCATGTGCTGCGGGAGCGGTGGGACCTGCAGTTTCTCGAGCAGGACCCGCGGAAGCGGCAGCCGGTCCCTACCCTCCTGCAGCCGCGGCCTGTGTCCTAATCGTTCTAGGATCGCCCTGCCCGTGCGCGTTTGCTCGAGGCGAGCCGTCTGCGCTGTTTGCTGCGCTTCTACGATCTCTTCTATAGTGTTATGTATTCCTAGCTCTAACATCCTTTCCGTGTTAGTGTGCGTGTATAGACCTAGCGCGATCTTGTATGCCTTGCGTATGAGAGCGTTCAGCTTGTTACGCTCGGCGGCGTTCCAGGTGTGGAAGGCGGCGACGTAGGCCAGGTGACTGACGGCGAAGGATTGTGTCAGTTTGAGTGTGTTGCGCTCGCGCATGCCGGCGTACTTGGTGGATATCTTCTTGATGAGCCCCATCGCCCTGTGTACCTTGGTTTGGAGCTGTTGTATCGTGTAACCGTTACGGCGCGTGCTCTCGATGTGCAGTCCCAAGACGCGCAGGGTGTCGACCTTGGGAATGGTGATACCGTCGCTCGTGCGCACGTTGATGTTCGGCTCGTCGTTGTCGGTCTTGTTACTTCGAGGCGGCCGCAGCAGCAGCAGCTCCGACTTGGCCGGGGAGCATTGGAGGCCTGTTCCTTGAAGTTGTTCTTCGACCGCTTCGACGGCCTGCTGGAGCGATTCTTCGATCTCGCCGTCGCTGCCGCCCGTGGTCCAGATGGTGACGTCATCGGCGTATATGGTGTGTCGTACCCTTGGGAGGGAGCCGAGGCGTTCGGCCACCCCGATCATAACGAGGTTGAACAGCGTTGGCGAGATCACCGCTCCCTGCGGCGTGCCCCTACTGCCGAGCGTCTTCGTCGGTAACTCCAGGTCTCCCGCCACGATGGTCGCGGTTCGCTCCGTGAGGAAATCCTTGACGTATTGGAAGGATCGCTCGCCCATGTTCAGGCGCGACATCTGCCGCAGTATTGCCGAGTGCTGTACGTTGTCGAACGCTCCTAATAAGTCGAGGCCGAGGATGGCCGCTGTGTCTCCGGATCTCTTGGTCGTCCGGTCTATGATTTCGTGCCTTAGGAGGAGCATCGCGTCCTGGGTGCTCAGTCCCGCCCGAAATCCGAGCATGGTGTTGGGGTATAGCTCGTTCTCCTCCAGATACCGTTGCCACCGATTTAGAAGCGCGTGTTCTAGGACCTTGCCCACACACGACGTCAGCGATATCGGGCGCAGGTTTTCGATGTCTGGCAGTTTCCCGGGCTTCGGGATGAGCACCGTGCGCGCCTCCTTCCACTTGCGGGGCAGGACGCCACTGCGCCAGCAGTTGTTGTAGTACCGCGTGAGAGACGCGATTGCGCCGTCGCTGAGGTTGCGCAGCTCCTTGTTCGACACGCCGTCGGGGCCGGCCGCCGACTTTCCCTTGATCTTTTGCAGAACCGCGCGAACTTCCCACTCCTCGATGTCCGCGTCGAGTTCTGGGTTGACGTCGCCCTCGTAGCTCGGAAGGGGCGAGGGTGGCGTGGCCGGTAGGTACTTGGCGTCGAGCCGGCGCCGGACTTCGTCGTCGCCGAGCTCTCGGCGGGCCTTGAGGAGGGTTCGCGCCAAGACGTGCTGTTGCGTGCTCTTGGTCTTGGTGTCGTCGAGCAGGTGTCGGAGCAACTTCCAAGTTCGGCTCTTGTGGATTTGCCCGTCGGCCTCCTGGCAGACGGCGTGCCAGCGCTGGCGATTCAGCGTCTCGCAGTGCTTCTCGATTTCTCTGTTTAGCATCGCCACCCTCTTGCGCAGCGTGCGGTTGTGCCGCTGGCCGTTCCACCGGCGTTTGAGGGAGTTGCGCGCCTCGATGAGGTGTGCTAGCCTGCTGTCGACGTCGGGTGCGTCCTCCTCCGTCTCGAACTCGGTGGTGGCCCGCTTCGATTCTTGTAGCACCGCCGCCGTCCATGCCTCAATGTCCTCGATGTTCTCGGGCACGGTGCCGAGGTTGGCACGAAACTTGTCCCAGTCCGTGATTCTTTGTTTGCGATGCGGGCTCGCTCGACTTTTGAGGGGAACGGTGACCTCTACGATACAGTGATCGCTGCCGTGCGTCTCCAGGGTGTTTCGCCACCTCACCTTCTCGTTGTTGCTGAAGGTGAGGTCCGGGTTGTTATCTCGGCGCACCGTCGACATGTCCTGTCTGGTGGGGACCGTGATGTCGTTGGCGAGGTGGTACCCTGCCGCCTGAGTCTCTGCCAGGAGGCTGCGACCCTTCGCCGTGTCGTATTGGTAGCCCCACGCCGAGTGCGGGGCGTTGAAGTCACCGCAGAGCAGCGTTGTTTGGTCCCCTGCCAGCCGCTTGATCTTGCTGATCAGCGTGCCGTAGCGTTGTTTCGCGTATTTGGGTTTCGTGTACGCGTTCATGATGTACACGTGCTCCTTTCTGGCTCGGGTCTTGGCTCCGATCACCACTTCTATCGTAAGGTGTTCCACGTTCGTGGCGTGCAGGAGGCTGTGTTCGAGGCTGACCATGCCCTTCTTCACGAAAGTGCAGATGCCGCCGCGCACGCGGGCCCCCTTCTCTGGAGTCTTGGGAAGTGCAAAGGCGTAGGAGCGGTATCCCGGGATTTTCGGGGCGTGCTCGCAGTGCGTTTCTTGGACGAGGATGATGTCCGGTCTCTTCTCCGCGCGTGCAATGTGCTGCAAGAATGTCGCTCTCCTTCCCCGGAACCCGTTCGCGTTCCACTGCCAGATGATGAGTTCGTGTGTCTTCTCCGCTGTCTTTATTGTCATTACGGCTGTGCTTCAGGAAGCGGTATTGGCTGCGGCTTCGCCGTGAGCTTCTTGTAGATTGTTGTCATCATTTGCTCCATGTTGGTGAAGCGGGTCTCTAGGTTGGCCAGTCTAGCCGACATGTCTGCCTGCGTGGCCTCGAGGGCCGATAGGCGCGTGTTGACCGTCTCGAATTGCTTGGCGCACGCGTCTTGAAAACTGTGGAATTCTTCTTTGGTCACGTATTGTTGCTCGCGGATCTTTGACTTCAGTGCCCGTCTCTTCTTGGTCGGTTCGCTGTCCGTGTCCATTTCTTCCCGTGGAGCGTCGCTGCAATTCGCCGCGACGTTTTCAGGCGTTGGGTTGTTGCTTTCGGAGGTCTCTTCAACCTCCTCGGGCTCGAGTGGGATCCGAATCGGTGGAGGGGGCGGCGATTGTGGCGAGTCCCTTGAAACCGTTGGGGTTCGCGGTGGGAGCTCTTGCGGTATCTTGCCTGCGAGTAGCAAGTCCAGCTTGCGATTTAGCGCGAGTATTATCTCTTCTTGCCTCTCCATTTGCGCTCTCAGATGCATGTTTTCGTGGCGAACGTCTTGCAGCCCTCGCTCGAGTGCGGGGTTGCCGCGGCTCGTCGCGCCAGCTGTCACCCTGGCCCACGTCACGCCCGTCGCCGGCTGCGCCTGGCCGTTTCTGTTGTTCTTTCCTCCGCCCACTGCCGCTGACGCCGGCGCCTTAACGGACCCGCCTACTTTCGTCCGCGGCGCCGCAACGGGGGCGTGTACTCTCGATTGCAGCTGTGGGAAGGTTTCCACTGTCTTTTGAGGCGGCTGCTGCTTGGCCTCTTTCGGCTGTTGCTCTTTTGCCCCTCGCCTTTGGAGTACCACGTGGGGCACCTTGAATCGGTTGAGGCAGCCCGTGGCTCCCGTTGTGTGAGCCCCGTTGCAGAGCTTGCAACGAGGCTTACACGTGGCCTCGTGGTTTGGCTCCGGCTCGCGTCTCCCACACGCAAGGCACACTTTAGTCTCCGGGTTCGGACAAACGTCCGCGCGATGCCCTAGTTTCCCGCAGCACCGACAGAACTCGTGGTGCTGCCTGTACAGGCTACACCGCACTATCATGGCCCCGTACTTGATCGAATTAGGTACTCTAGATCCCTCGAACGCCACGATAACCGTGGTGGTGTTTCCTATTCGGTGGGCCTCTAGTGCCAAGGGGTTGGTTTGGTTTACGATGTTGTTCTGTAGATCCTGATGCGTCTCCGTAGTGTCTATGCCTCTAATGATTCCCTTTACTGTGCCGTCCGGGGCGGACACGTACGCGAAGGTCTCGTACTCGGCATTGCCTATGCGAAGCTGCCTAATTTGCACGTAGCTACGAGCGCGACCCTCGTCGGGCGTGCTGATCACTATGATGTTCTGAGTCGGATTCGTACAAATAGTGTCCATTCTGGATTCGTGCATGGTAACCCCGGCTGCTGCGAAAATGGCTGACATGAGGCGCGTGGCCTCCGTTTTCGCTACATTAAGCCCGCCGCGCGGACGTATGATAATTTTGGTCTCGTGTCTCGGTAGCGCCACGGGCATGCGCGCCGCTCTGCTAAGTCTGGCAGTCACTTTCTTAGCGAAGCTATCGCTGCCTCGAGGCTGCGAGGCTGCAGGAGAAGAAGGAGGAGCCGGCTTACCGAGGGGTGCTGCGGCGCGGCGTCGAAGCCTTCTGCCGGCGGTGATCCAGCCGTCGTCGTCCTCCGTCTCCGTCTCGTGCGTCCGGTCGTGCTCGCGTTGTGGAGGTAGAGTCCGTTCGTTGGTTTCGAATTCGGTGGTGACGTCGTCGCCCTCGTAGTCCATAATCGCCGGGGCCTCTCCGTGGGTGTTCATCTCGTCGTGAGGTACCACGGGCGCAGCCGCCATGGCGTGCGCGCGGGGTCGGGGACGGGCTAGGCCTAACGCAGGCCTGGCTGGTCCGCTCCGCTGCTATCTCAAGCTGTGTGACGACGGCCCGAAGCAGTTCAAGGGCAGTTCAGTGCGTCGCGTGAGCGTGTGCCCCGTCTTCGGAGCGAGCGGTGAACGAAGAGCACGTGAAGAAGGGTAGGGAGGCGACCGCAGCTACTTGTTCGTTGTGCCGGTAGCAGCGGCGGCTTTGTTGCGAGCAAGCTCGAGCGAGGTGGCAAGCTTGCCGAGGCGAGCCACCACGTCAGCGCAGCTAACCCTCCATTTAGGGTTAGCGTGGCGGTCGCCGCTTCGAAATTTCTCGGCGTTGTCAGATGAAAATTAGTGGCTTGCCTGACGTATGCTTGGTATCCGGGGAACGCGCTGACGATGCTCTGTCGACCGGTGATAGTTTCGTCGCAGTGCAGGCCGTTGGTGGGTCTTTGGAGCGGTCTTTGACGGAGCCGATGTGAAGCAGGCCCACATCGGTCGGCCACCTAGCGGGCAAGTCCTGACGTCGTAAGACGACTACGAAATGGATGACGACAATTGCTACTGAATAAGACACTGAACACACTTTAATGGTCTTTGCTTTACGATGATGTCCAAAGTTGCTTTGCGCGGCTGCGGTTCGGCTGCTCCATCTCTCACGGGATCCGCTCTCAGTGTGGAGAGAAGCTAGGTCAACTCCCAGCTCTACTGTTTCTCAAGCCTTGCACCACTAGTGCAAGCCGTGCCATTTTTTTTTTCTCAGGTCAGAAATCATAAAGGCCTAGGTGTTAAAAAGAAGCGCTCAGGCTATAAGTCTGTCATGTACGATAATAAACAGCCTAAGCTTAGAATATAGAAATTGCCCCCGTAGAGATAGAAAGTAATAATATCAGGCCTTTCCGGCTTTTTTAAAAACCAGCATCTAATATTTTGTGCCGGTAATTGCGTTTAAGCGCTGATAATAGCCATGAATAGCAGTTACAAACGGCTTGGTAATCGTGTACCTTTCAGCGCGATATTCTACATATCTGATAACACAAAAAATATTGCCCACGTGCATTTTTAACAAGAAAACACTGCTAATATCAGTTATGCAGTTATGTTTTGCCTCAAATACGAGTTCTCTTGCTGAACAATGCTGACAAGTATGAACTGCACTTCTAGATTTAGTAATTTGTAAAGGCTCCCTACGTAAACGTCTTGTTCAGGAAATTTCTTAAGTTTTGGTTGGGAGGCTGAATCGCGAGACAGACAGACAGACAGACAGACAGACAGACAGACAGACAGACAGACAGACAGAGCGATGGTCAGACAGCTGTTAGGCAGACTTAGTAGCCCGGCTGAGTCACTGTTTTCCCCGCTAAAGCTAAATGATGACCCCCCCCCCCTCCCTTCCCTGTTCAGAAGGAATACCTTCAGCGCTGGGCATATGCTCCTGCTTCCCTCTGTACCTCTGTTGGAACAATGCGTTACAATAGTCTTTTGCTGTTAGACATTATCAAATCGGGTGACCTTTCAATCCTCATATCATTATTTCGCTCATGACACATCTTAACGTCACCCGCACTTTGCGCTCAGGTAAAAGACATCCCCCAAAAGGACCAAAAGGGGACGTTAACAGCGAAATTCACGACAAAGGCAAGGCGAAGTGTGCTCACTGCGATTTTTATTCATAACCGCACAAGTTGGAACTAGTGATAAAGAAGCGGTGTTACTCCGAACAACAAACTTCAAACGCATTTGAGAATTCACTTCCTCTCTGCCCGCTCTTTCGCCATTGTCACAAACAAAGAAGCAGCCCCTTGACTGGAAAAAAAAACACAATAAAAGTCGTGCACGCACCGCCGATTTTAACTTTCTTCACGCTCGCTGAGCGCCATAAAACACTAACGCAAAATTTAACAGTGGACTGCTGCAGGTACGACTAAAAATGTCCACCGATGCTGTCCACCCGCTAGTAAAAGTATATAAAACTAAGGCCTCTATCAAGTAAACACCACCCCCAGCGAGCAGCTTCTCGCAAACGCAGCACGAATTCCTGCAGTTTCCCAAACTTCGTCACTCCCCAACCAGCCTTCTTCTCATGCATGGCCTCTCCAACAGCTTTTCGTCGCCAGAGCGGAAACGGCAGCGAGCAGCTTATAGACGGAGGTCGGACGGTGTATTCTGCGGCGAGCTCATCATAGTAGTCCAGAGTGACATCATGCTCTCTTTGATGTCCGGAGGATACGTGTAGAAAATCACGGCGCCAATCGTGTACAGCAGGGTCATGTTCTCGTTGATTGCCACGTAGCTTCCCATGTTCTTCAAGGTCAAGCTCTCCGTGATAATCCTACCGTCGACCTCCGTCGCGTTCTCGGCGAGAGCCTGGAGACCGCGTTTCTTGGTCATGAGCACGGAGTCGTGGCGGCAGCCGGCCTGCGAGTCTCCCGAGTAGTGGCAGTGGATAACCTCCGGCTGGTGGTCCATGTGCAGCACGCGGTAGTTCGGAAGGTAGAAGGGGTGCGGAATCACGATGTCCTTCATGTGGACCACAAGGTCGACATTAGGACAGTACTCCAGGATCCACGAGACGAAGCTGTGAAAGGTCCGCGCGGACTTTGTGCGATTGCTGGCGACTATGTCTCCATGTTTCTCGCACTCGTTGACGATGTACTTTTCGTTGTTCCCATCCAGGAAGTCAGTCTCAACAAGGCGAAACACGGTGAGCCACTTCAAGTGCCTGGCGAAGTTTTGAGTGGCGTAAGAGTTACGAGCGAAGTTGCGCTCTTCAATGTGGTTGACCTCAGTGTCGGCAACGAACAGAATCTTGATGAGTTCCTCCCTGCGACAGGCCTCTATCACATTCATGCCGCTGCACTTGGAGTCCCCGGGCCGCTCGATTTCACCACTCCGAACAAAGAAGGACGAATGGTAGAGGTCCTTGTAGTAGAAGAACACCATCACCGCCCCGAGAACACATAACCCGAAGGTTATTTGACGCACCTGAGACACGGAAAGGCCTTGAAACATGGTTGCAAGAACGCGGCCGTCCAGTAGAGTGGAATGTTTCCTCGCGTGCTGGGCAGAAGCGTCATCAACCTTTCCCCCTGGTGTGAATTGGGGCACCGATGAAGACGAAGTTTTACTGTCAAGCACGTAAACTGTGGTTATTCGCCAATAAAATCATCTCTCTAAACATTCTTTTTCCTGCCCTCCTTTACCGTTCCCCCCAAACTTCCCTTCTCATCATTAAAAGCATATAACCATCCGTTTTTGCTTACATCCGCATAACCAAAATCAATCATGATGATAAAAATACCCTCGCATAAAATTACACGTACCCTCACAAAATGGGATTGGCCACGCCTAATAAGGCTACTGCGTTCCAGTTACCGCTAGTGGATATGAATTAGCGTAAATGGGGTCGAGAAAAAGAAATCAACGCCTTACTTACCACTTTTGCACAAAGATATTACGTATGCTTTCTTTGCAATCGGCCTCAGCCCGCAATTCCTTACTTACCGCAGTAATAGTGCGTCTATTTCCCTCGCACTTTTAAGATAATTGCCTCCTTCATAATGCATTTAAACCATAGTCACGTACGTCTTTTGCTATATCCGTTGTTTACTCGCTGTTCGATTGAATGAATAAATGTTTCTTCTTGGGAAATCCCCCTTGCAGGTGTGCGCCAACAGACGCTTAATATTGTTACCTGGCGGAAGGATGAAGGTGGCACGATTCATAGTAAAGGATGATGAGCGATCTATTGACATTATTTACAAGGCTGCCCCGAGGACGTCACACAGGATGTACGCCAGCCACTCCCATTTCATTATCCTCAATGGTGAGCCAATGCGCTAGGAGTGTAAATCTTACCTAACTACTATCAAACAGGCGCCCTGAAATTAATGCTGCAAGCATTCGCACCTTAAAGCGCAAGTAGACGTAAACAGCGTGTATCTGAAAACGCGTGTATCAACGACTGTTGTATTTTAAGACGAACCATACGAGTGTTTAAATCTCGTTGTCAAGACTCATGAAACTGCGCCCACTACCGCATAAACGGTTTATATTTCCCTTGTTTTTACTACAAACAATAAGCAAAACCATACTGTCAGTGGCATGCAACTGAGCAACGGCTTTTCGCACCAGACAAATTATGCTCCACCGTGTAAAAGTCATGCTTACGCGTAAATCATTTACAATTGTAGGCTACACAATTGGGGTTCCCAACTGACGCTTAGAAGACATTGTCATTACATTTTGAGCCATGTGTTATTGTTGACCGTAATATTTTTTTACCCCACACCTTGTTTGAATTGATAAAATTCTGCTTACGTCTATTTTATGCAAACAATGCCCAGGAGTGGTCTGTCGTCGTGCCAAAGTGGCACCGAAATAAACTCATCTTTGATTTCTGCTATTTTGGACCCGGTGGCGTCTCGGCAAAATAGTAAATATATATGAAGTAACAAAAGGTTGATGTGGGCTTGGTTCGGCACAGTGTTGTTGTACGTGTTAAAGAAAAAGAGGATTAATTAGTAAAGAAAGAAGTAGCCGCAGCTATGTGCGATTCCCCTAGGGTCATCATCATCTTTATCATCATCGGAACGGTGGCCTACTGCAGTTTCATACAATAACAACTGGAGAGGAATCTGGGGCTGCGATCGTCCGCCGCGATGGGCGTGATGGCTAGTTTAGGATTCCGATTGACGCTCGATGGCTTGTCGAAGTTTCTATGGATTGAATCGTGCAGGCAGTTGCGTTTTCGTTTTGGACTTACATAAACGGAGTTGCTTGCCTACGCGGGGTGATGGAAGAAGCGTTCAAAAATACGTTTCTCCTTGAACTGCATGCCGCGCCCGCACTGGCGCCGCCCTGAGTGGAATGTTTTATAACAAGAGTTGCGAATTGGGTGGGTTGCTGGCGCCAGCGATCACGAAAACACAAATGACGACGCTGTGCGCGGCGAAGTTGTCTGCAAATTAAGAGTTGCGGCGCTGCTCATTCGGCAAAGAAGTGTATTTTTGAGGCTGATGACGTTTGCAGATTGCTTGGAACAGCCACACCTCTCGTGAGAGCGCCGGCTCCTACGGTGTAGACCATCTGTACCGGCGGCTGATAGGATTGCTGCTTGATGAATGTCACTAATTTAGCCTAGAATAACTTCCCCCAAAAGTAATCGGTTTTTTTGTTAAATGCAGAGCATGCTGCTTGATGAATGTCACTAATTTAGGCTAGAATAACTTCCCCCAAAAGTAAGCGGTTTATTTTTTAAATGCTGAGCATTTCTTTAACTCACGATGTCACTTAGCGTTGGCGTGCCTCGGCGTCCGCAACAGCCGTTCCAGGTGCGCACTCTCCCCGACTCCTCCTCTCCCGCATCACGCTACCCTCCTCGCTCTCAACAACAGGTCCGCACCCCTCCCCCTACACTATATAAAAAAATAATACTTACCGGCGCCTGGTTTCGATCCCACGACCCTGCGGGCGGAACGCAAGGTACATGCTGCTCTACCCACTGCGCCACAAAGCCGACACAGAATGGAAGGCTACGAACGCGCCTTATATCCTTGACTCATTCAAACTACGTCAAGAAGCTGGTGATACAACGCATTCACTACCTGTGGGCGGAACGCGAGGTACATGGTGCTCTTCCGACTGCGCCACAAAACCGACACAGAATGAAAGGCTACGAACGCGCCTTATATCCTTGACTCATTCAAACTACGTCAAGAAGCTGCTGATACAACGCATTCACTACCACCAACTCCCCAAACACTAAACGTTAACGCAATACACCCACCCCCTATGCGACGCATTTACTCGAGTCCCCCTCGCGGGGAGATGGGCCCTTTTTTTAGGAACAGAAAACTTTTCTTAATATTAAATAGTACAAGCGTCGAAACTTTTACGAACAGTTGTTGGAGAAGTCCGCGTCCCGCTGTAATTGGCGGCAAATGGCAAACGTACTCCGCAAACCTCCTCGACTACGCGTTTGTTTACTATCTAAACTCGCCGTTTTATATCGCACAAAACCTGTTTCTGGTTACTACCTTTTTGTTCGCCATGTAATTTGTAAGCAGCTAACCGCGCAATAAGAGTTTCGTTGAAAAAAAAACACAATTTGCGCAGCCCGTTTCGATACTGCGCAATCCGGTTCCATGGCAGAACTCATCGTTGCCACCGAAGCGTAAGCTCCGCCTCGGTGTTACCGTTGACAGTAGCGCCCGTTTTCCCTCTAGTTATTATTGTATGGAACTGTATGCTCTTCGCCAGTACTGTTATTTGCACATGTTTCTTCTTCTTTCGTCCTCGTGTTCTTGCGCCGTGCTTACCTTCAACCACCACTATATCACAGGGACGGCATAAAAGTAGGCTGACCGGATATCTGAACGAGGTCGAGGACTAAATAGATTTTACTTACAAATCAGATCACTGAGAAAAAAAATATAAACCACGAAGAGGTTCTATAAACCTTTCGGGCGGCCTTCAGACGAGATTGTTTTCGGAACCTGATCTGCTGGTGGCACAGTAACTTCGATGTGAGGGAAATTGAAGGTGTCAGAAAGAAGCTGTTGCAAAGACGCTCCCGGATCACTCTATAATTTTTTTTTCACTGCCGGCTCTTCTTGGTAGCGAGAGGATTGCCTTTGGACGAGCCTTTTCAACCCCCTTGGATCGACCGTATCTACGCCGCTCATTCAGTCGTGTGGGGCCACAAATCTGTGTTACGCAAAATAGAGATACATAACTTTATCCAAGGTTTTGTTTCTACAATAGGCCGCTTGAATTGATAAGGAAGTGTAATTATTGGGTTTAGGACTTCATCGCATTCCACGTTATTGCAGTAGGCCCAAATTTCTTCTCCAAAAAATAAGTTAAAGCTATAATAATCCTATAAACTTGATAGGGGCGCAGTCCAAGCTTGAGGCCTGGCCAATTCCCGCTTGTGGGTACGTGTCAAACACCTCTAGATCATAATCAATCAATCAATCAATCAATCAATCAATCAATCAATCAATCAATCAATCAATCAATCAATCAATCAATCAATCATGTTTATTTACGTGCCCAGGAACAGCCAGAGGTCTGAGTGCTGGCGCACTGGTAGTTACATGAAAACAAAATACAAGAAACATATAGCAAGAAACAAACAAGCGACAAGACACACACAAATTGAAGTAGTGAAAATGACAGAAATAAAGCACAGGCGGAGCCTGGGTACAGGTAAAAAATAAAAAAAGAAGATGCCTATGTTGCTCTGCCTGTCGTAAAGGCCACACGACAGGCAGAGCAACAAAGTTTGACAGTAATACAACAAAAACAACGGCAAGAGTGTAGAGACAAATGAAAAAACGAACAAATGACAGTAAACAGTTTCAAAAATAGGCAACTATCAGTTGGATAGACACAACCGCAGAGAAATCAAATTCCAGAAAAAAAAGAACGACAGACATATCATAGGTGTTTAACATACTGTATTCAACAGCGTTGTACGGTAAACTGTAAATGATTTCTGAAACATGTCAAGGCGTTCAAAGAAGCGGTTGTAACAATTCTGTATTCTGCGCACAGGAGAATGATTGGAGTTGCGCGCAGCGGTCAAGAACGGGCGATGCGACCTGGTGGGCCTTTGTGGTACACTAAACTCTAAACAGTTCAGCAGGTCTGCGCAAGAAAGGTCACCATGAACAATTTTGTGAAGAAATGTAAGGTCTGCACGCATACGTCTGCAGTTCAAGGAAGGGATGGAAGGGACTATGGATAAGTCAGAATCAGGATGAAAACTGTGATTGTGATGACGGTGCTTAAATATGGATAAAAACTTCTTCTGCACACGTTCTATTAATTCACTACTAGATTTGGAGATGCCGTTCCAGGCAACAGAAGCATATGCTAACTGTGGTACACATATTGCATTGTATAGCATTAGAAATGGATCTGGAGAAGAGAATTCCTTTGTAATCCGACACACATTTCCAAGGCTTCGGAGTGCTCGCCGGGTGATGAGCCTAATATGAGGAGAAAAAGAGAGGGTACTGTCGAAAAGCACCCCTAGGTCCCTAATCTCCTCAACCCTTTGCAGAGGAGCTCCCTCAATACCGTAGGAAAACAGCAGACGGTGGGTTTTCCGGCTGTAGGTGACAACCTTTGTTTTAGTGGGGTTTAAAATTAGGCAGTTTTTCCTGCACCGGACCGATAATTCCGACACATCCCTCTGCAAGGCACAGCAGTCCTGAACACCGCTAATGTGCCTAAATAGTTTGACATTATCAGCATAGAGAAGAAAAGAAGAGTTTGTTAACACTGTTGAAACATCATTGATAAAGACAGAAAACAATAATGGACCCAGCACGGAACCCTGGGGTACACCACTTGTTGCAGGGTAAACACTAGACTTTCTGTAGTTAACATCTACATAAAAGGACCGGTCAAGGAGATAGTTGGACAACAAGGCAACAAGGCTTGCGTCTACACCGGACTTAGCAAGCTTGTTAATTAATAACTGATGGTTCACCACATCAAACGCCTTACTGAGGTCAAAATAAATAACGTCCAACTGGCCGTTTTCACAAACTGCAGCCGAAGCCTGTGTCATAAAGCTTGCAAGATTTGTGACCGTCGATCGACCCGAGAAAAAGCCGTGCTGATTTGGTATCACAACGTTCTTGACGCAGGCAGCAAGAACTTTGTGCAGAGCTGACTCAAAGAGTTTTGAGGCGACACAAAGGAGTGAGATCGGGCGATAGTTAGAAACGGCTGACTTATCACCAGACTTAAATATTGGAAAAATTCGAGCGATCTTCCATGCACGAGGAAATTTACCTAAAAGTAAGCAGTTATTTTAAATGGAAGTTAAGACAGGCACAAAAATGTTCCCGTAAGCCTTCATGAGGGCTGCTGGAATTCCATCTGCACCACAGGAAAATGATGGTTTCATCCGTTGAAGGCTATCATTGACAATTTTATCATCGAACCTAAGTGTGTTAAAATTAGAGTTATTAAACGATAGGCGTTCGTAGTTAATAATAATAATAATAATAATATTAATAATAATAATAATCAATCAATCAATCAACCTTTATTTTTGGTGCCCAGGAACAACCCTAGGGTCTTGGTACTGGTACACCATATACAAGCATTCATAAAAACAAACTAAAATCAAGACAACACAACACAGAAAACCATATATATGAAAGAAACAATAAGGTAAAAATAGTTACAGAGATCCCAGAAAGCAAAACAGCAAAACAGCAAAAAAAAAAGGAAGCCTGGTGTTAGAAGCCATGACACCCGGCCAGCAAAACGTTGAAGGCACGTGAAAAATTGAAAATACACAAGCAAATACTCAATGCACATGACGGAGATAGATTATACACATAAAACAAAGGTTTTGTAACAAAATGTTAGGAAGTTTCAAAATGGAAAAACGAAGTTCAGCGTTACAAGCACTGACACTTAAACCGACAGAAATTCAAGCAACACAAAATCAGGAAAAGTGAAAAACAAACAAGCAAAATGATGATTTGCATAAAATAAATACGGAACAGAAATACGGCACATAAATGACATAAAGTCACTTAAGCTACAACAGTTTTCAATTCATTAGAGAACAAAGACAAAGAGCTCTGGAATATATCAAGACGATCGGAATATTCATTATATGCACATTGTATTCTGCAGATGGACGAGCATCGTTTACTTAAAGCATCTGTTCTGAAAGTTCGAAATCTTCGGAAAAGTTTGTTCGGCAAGTTGACATTGATAAGTGCAACCAAGTCATCACACAAAAGTTTATAAAGTTTATAAAGAAAGATAATGTCAGCTCTCATTCGTCGACACCAAAGGGAAGGAATACTTTTGAGACAAGACATGCTGCCGTTTGCGTCTTCTTGTACATGACGGAAACGGTGCCTAAAGATAGAAAGGAACTTATTTTGAACCCTTTCGATGCGGTCACTATTGGACTTGCAAGTTCCATTCCAAACAACAGAACCGTATTCGAGAAGAGGTAAGCACAGAGCCGAATACAACTTTAAGAAAGGAAGAGAACTTTTAAACTCTCTAGAATACCTGCAGACAGCACCCAGACATCGAAGAGAGCGTCCGGTAATTTGTGTAACGTGGGAAGAGAAAGTCAGAGAAGAATCAAAGAGTACTCCCAAGTCCCGAATTTCGGTCACCCTCGGCAGTGCAGTGCTTGCTATTTTATAGGAGTATTGCAGCTGTTGAGTTTTCCTACTATAGGAAACAACTTTCGTTTTTGAGGGGTTCAAAATTAAGTCGTTTTTGGTGCACCAACGATGGAATGACACGATATCAGCCTGAAGAGAATTACAGTCCTGAACATTACGCACTTCTCTGAAGATTTTCATATCATCAGCATACAACAAAAAAGAAGAATTTTTAATGGCAGAAGCAACATCGTTAATGAAAATGGAAAAAAGAAGGGGGCCCAGAACGGAGCCCTGGGGTACTTCACTGGTTGCTTTGTACCTAAATTATGTTTGACCATTAACACTTACATAGCAATATCGCTCCTGGAGATAGCAACGTATAAGACCCACTACGGAAGCGTGAACATCTAACAGAATGAGCTTGGCAAGCAATAACGAGTGGTTGACTACATCAAAGGCCTTGCTCATGTCACAGTAGACCGCATCAAGCTGGCTTCTACCAATGACTGCTGGGACAGCCTGCTCCATGAAGCTTGCGAGGTTTGTGGAAGTTGAGCGACCACGCATGAAGCCATGTTGATTAGGAATGAGGACGTGTTTAAGTGAGAAAGACAAGACCTTATGAAGAGATAAATCGAATATTTTAGAGGCAGAACAAAGAAGCGACACTGGCCTATAGTTCATGGGGTCGGTTTTTGGGCCTGACTTGAAAACAGGGAATACACGACAGATTTTCCATGATCCAGGGTACGTGCCAGACCGGAGACAGTTATTAAATATTGAGGTGAACATAGGAACAAATATATTTGCATACGTTTTTAGAATTGCAGCAGGAATACCATCTGGCCCAGAAGAAAACGAGGGCTTTAGCCGCTTGATGCTGGCCCGCACGATGTTCTCATCCAATTGGAAACAAGCGGAGTAACCGTCCTGGTGACAAGAGACGCTGCCGTCATCACTACCACCGCTAAGCCCAAACAAAGAAGAAAACTGACGAGCAAAGCAGTCGGCCGCATCTGCAACCTCATCGCCGTTGGAATCCAGTAGACGAATAGATTATTTCGTTGTACTAGATCTAGAATGAATGTACTTCCAGAAGGCTCCCGGCTGATGAGTTGCTTTAGCTTCAACTGACGCCAGGTACAAAGTATGATCACGCTTGTGCAATATTTTGCATAGGGCACGTAGGCGCCGGAACTCCTGAGCGAACTGATTCGCACCAGAGCGCTAATAATAATATAATAACAATAGTAATCGCCATCATCACCCTCATCATCATCATTCCGAGGCATTTAGTTAGCTGTTACCGTTCCGTCAGTTAAGGAAGACAGGCATCGAATTACTACAGACCGTGGTTTCGTTAAGGGAGCGGCGAACTGGCAGTCCAATAGTAAAGAAGAACTACGCCCTTTTCCCGCTACTGGTCATCGTTGCATATAAAAAAAAAGGGTAGCGAATATCAAGTTAGCCCCGGTGCAATGCATCATGCATTCATTACACGCCCAGTCACTGTTCCCGTCGGGCGTGGGATTAGAAAGGTCGTCCACTCAGGAGCCCTATTGTGATTGGCCTGAAGCCAGGGGGACCAACTGCGCAGGCAGCGCTAATCCAATATGCAAGCTCTTTCCAGCGGAAGGAGAACCCTGTCGAATATTCGGTTACATTGTTATCCCCGTTGTTTCCGGGGCTCTGGTCACTATTTTTGTCCTGGCTTGTACTTTTGTTGCTTGTGTAGTTACGTACCCTAGTGGAAGGTTGCGTATATACGGAGTTATAAGGATGCAGAATTCATACGGAGTATTACGCACACAGGCGTAACTAATGCAGCCAATCTTCCCTAAAAACAAGACGATTGAATGATTTGCTTGACCGAAAATGTTTTCGTGTTTATGTCCTAATTCGAGCGATAAATACGGCACCATATGGTTTCCGCATGTTTTCCCTATACTCCGACTATAGGGAATTCGTACGGGCTATGATATGGCGCCTCTGGCTGTCGTACAGTGATAAAACCGGTGTCAAATTTTTCCAACGCAGTACCGTACTCTATTATCGCGTGTAGCGGACATACACATTTGCCTGTTTTTATTCCGACGGTGTCAGCAAAGGTAAGAATTTCGTATTTCCTTAATTCAGTATGCACGAAAAGTTTAAGGAGGGTATTTTATTTATTTTTGTGCTGTTGTTTTAACAAACGTTAGAGACGCAAAACCCATACCGCTAGCATTCAGCAAAGTCTTCATTGTCAGCTCGTCTGTGTGCAGAAATTCAATTTTCGTTTCCATAATCTTCGTTTTTTTTTTTAGTCAAATGACTCACTTCAAATTTCACAAAATAACGAACCGCAGGGAATTCTCTCTAATACCGTTCCTGCTAAAAATTGATTAGACATTTCAGTGTTTATTCGGTTTACAAGTTTTCAGTTAATACATTACTCACTAATAAATGTACACCAAAGTAAATTTATTTGTTTTCACGGATACTGGGCATGCGTTTCTACCGCTGAAAAGCCGGTTTAAACTAACGTTAAACGTTCAGAGGAGCATGCACTCCAAGGCAATCCCGTGGCTCGGCTTCAGCGAAATGAGCTCGAGTAGGCGATCTACGCTGCGAAAAAAAGCCAATTCGGCGAATTGCTTGAATTGTGGGATGCCATGGCGCGGAGCAAACTTTCGAACTAAATCGCATGCTCGACATCGTCATTCGCTTAACTTTTATTGCTAACTGCGTAGATTAGTTAATCGAGTGCGTTGTGTTGAACTTCAACAAAGGCGTATACCTCGGAGTGTATACGCAGCGCCGTTCAACCCTCTGAAGGGGGTTTTACATACGAACTTTTAATTTTTATAGGCCTAATATTGGGTTTGACGCAACTCTTTTTCGGTGAAATAGTGCGTGACATTATAGATGGTATTCGCTGAAAAGTTTAGCGGTCAATTTCTTCACTTGGCAACACTGGAAACGGCCACAGACATGGCCGATGCGCCACGGACATGGACAACTACCGCCATTCCGTGGAGCCCGACTTAACGAGTGACGGCGCCCCTTGACCTCCGCTATCGGCTACCGGCGGCGCGCCGTTGCAGCAAATCGCGGAGGCCACAGGCGCACTCACACGGTTGCATTATGGTCCCTAGAAATATGTGCTAGTCTGCCGTCCGCCGGCCGCGAAGGGGGCTCCTCCGTGATGCATGCAGCGGCGGCGCTGCAGTCAATCGGAGCACGGTGGCCGGCCGGCGCGATGGGCAGCGGCGGACGGCGCTCTGCCGTGCCGCTGCTGCCTTCGTATTTCTGCCCTATTTCTGGGCGGGTTCAGCCCATTTTAACTGCCCCTTTTCGAACCCTATCCGTTTCTGTCGACAAACCAGATTAGCCAAATAAGTTGGTTCTTACCAGTACGAAGAGTTTTGACCGAAGCGTGAAGTGACAGGAGTACGTTTTCGCGTATTATAAAGGATCGAGTTTTCTAAAAACCGTGGAATCGTGTCGCTACGCTATTTCGATTTCAACGCATACTCGGGGGCTTCGGGAACACTGCCGGCACGGCATCGTTTTGCAGCTTGGAAACATCATGCGGGACTTCAGCTACATTACCAAGCAAACAACCGTTCTTTGTGAATATCCCCGCCGTTGTTAACTGATGGATTAGTCAGCGCCTGAAAATGTGTGTGTGGTGTGTCGGCGCTCCGCTTTTTTGTATGGCTCTTTGGAACCGTCTTTCTTTGCAAGTTTCCCAAGATGTTGTCCCCTGTACGTGTATTTAAATAAAGCAGCTCGAACCCGTGCCTTCTGACCTTTCGCATCGTTGATCTGGAGGCCCTTAGGCGCACGTCTTCGCGGCCCCCTCAGTTACGTCCAGTCAACTGGGAATCTGTTAAATGTAAATGCCGAATAAAAAAACAAGACGTGTGCACATGCATACGAAGTTTTATCACCTTCAGTCATCAGATACAGTGGTTTCTCCATAACTCGAACTCGGATATCTCGAAATACTGGTTAAGTCAAAACCTTTTTTTGCCGTGCATATACCTGCCATAGGCGCATTTTCCACCCTTTGTCTCGAAACGTCTATTCGGGGATCACGGATATCTCGAAATGTTGACAAAGAGGACGCAACGCAACATCCGTTGCAGGCAGCTGATAAGCTCTCGGTTAAAGCTTAGCTCCCATTACCCGCCGAACACCGTCGCGAACGGCAAATGTGCGCGGGGTACGCACTGTGCGCGGCCGATGTCCCGTTAGCGGAGTGCTGTCCGACGCCTACATTGTTGATATAGCTGCGGAAGACGCTTTTGATCATGTGGACTACGACGGGTCTCAAGAAGTGCCAAAAACGGCAGGAACAAGAAAAACATTAGCTTTGCCTGCTTCACAGCAAGATAGAATATAGCGTTGGCGGCCAACAGTTGATGCGGCATTGAGAAGCTCGAAAACACTTTTTTGGGACCAGATGCGAAGGCGAAACAGGCGTGCATCACGCAGTTCTTTTTCCGCAATACCTAAAAAAATTGTTTTTTTTTCTGCAAATTATTTTGCCTGTATTCCGGAAGCGTCCCTGTCCACTGGAGCGTTTGTTACCAGCACTAGCTCTTATTCCAGTGATCTGCCCATACATTTTTCTCATTTCGCTTAACCCAACACTCCGCTTACCTCGAAATTTTCAAGCATTTGGGTACTATCAAACCTCTTTTGCGTCCCTGTGATTTTCGTGAATACCACGATTTGAAACATTCGCCAGCATTGGGTACGTGAAACTGATTTTTAATAACACCCGGCTGCAAATCAGTAACTTTGCTTGCATTCCTCATTGCACAGGTTCTTTTTGGTAACCCACACACTCGGAGGGAATTGCGAGACGCACGCAGGGAAAGCAAAACGGGGGAATATTTGTGTTATGGCCAATCATTATAACCGCGGCTGTTTGAAACCAAGGAGTAAAAATATTGAGGTTTATTTATACTGTCATGACCATATATACCTTGCTTTATCCCCCCTCCCCCCGCACTCTGCCCAAAGTATATAGGAACAAGATTTGCTTGCACAACATTTTACACAAGCTTTCGCTTTTCTTTTTGTCAGCCTACCAGCCGTCTGCGTGCTTGTCACCGTCAATGACGTTCGGGAATGACCCGGTAGTTTCGATGTGGAACAAACGCAGCTTCTGGTGCCGCAGGGAGCTCTTTTTGAACGGGATCTCACTGTCTGAACATTGATGGTTGAACGCGAAGCTTTCTTGTGAGCGATTCCTTGTCGTCTGAGTTTTGAATTTGACTCATTGAGCTTTCACTTTGGCTCGCAGGCATTTTGGACTTATGATCGGGCCGGATTTGACATCGACCCTTTGCCGTTTCATTTCACGCGAAGAAAGCTTCGTGTTCAACCATCGTTGCGGAGTGGAGCAGTGGATAATTTTTCTGACTGCACTCCTCTCCAAATCCAAACTGCTTTGACCATGTTGGAAATGCGCATTGAGATAGACGTCGACTTCAAAACGCGATGGAGCCAGCTTCGATTCTGACCACGGGAAGCGTTTTTTTTTTCCTCTCACTTTACTCACGAACAGCACCGTCGTCAGAGACAGTTGGCTTTCCTGCAGTCTTTTTCGAGGCGACATAGGCCATCAGTGAGACATAGAAAGCTTCACTTTAATAATGGTTCAAGCGGTGGTAGTGAAACGGCTACGCTAGTTTGTGCGGTTTCATCCTTCGGTCTCACTCGCGAAATTCAGCGGCCGCAAAGAGGCTCCAATTCGCGAAAAACTCGGGGCATGAAACTAAAATGTCTTATAGTGCTATCGTACCTCCAATTGTGAGCTGATGTACCTCGTACCATTCTATTTCACCGCTCTAAGTGGCCGACAAACCCCGATGCGCGCTCGCGCTCCGCGGCAGTAGCGCGCGGCACAGGCCGGCCGGCCGCTCTCACTCCGGCCGCTCGGGCGCTCCGATTGCTAGCAGCGCCCTCTGCGCAGCGCTGTGCGTGCATCAGCGGCGCGGACACGCCTTCCCATAGAGAAAGCGCGCGGACGGCAGACTAGCACAATTTCTAGGGACCATAGTTGCATGGAGGAGAAGAGGGGTGCCTGATCTGGGGGCCGTGTGCACAACGTCGCCTAGCAACAGACGCTTGGCCGCAGACATGGCGGCGCACTCGCATGGTTGCCTGCATGCATTCCACGCCATTGAATGTCGGCCATACTTAAATCGTCTTCATTGGACTTTTTTTTTTAGGGCGACAAGGGGGAGTTGAGCGGACCTGTGCAACTTAAACTATCCGAACGCAGTCTTATGTTTGGTTTCGTTGAGTATGTAGTCACTGGTGACATTGTGAGGTAAAATCTGTTGAATGAACCACTCAGAAAAAACCGTCATCGCTGCTGTCTGGAGCAGCGAAACGCACATCATTCCCATTGGTTCGGCCGTGGGTATGTGCCGGCCTCACGTTAGGCCTAACGTTACGCATAGCTGCGTTGTCAATTGTGAGGAGCCAACTGAACTTCTGGCGGAGATGCGGGAGGTAAGGGTGAGCGGGTTTGGGCTGAGAGGCACAGGAGCCATGCGGGTCCACCAGTTCGTATGTTCCGGGAATGAAACATCCGGAACGAGGACTGGACCAGGATTGCACTTACCCATCTTTCAAATAAATTGGAGCTAACAACTGTAATAAAAATGAGATGCTGCACACAAGAATTGCGCGTGTGAGACGCGGCGTGTGTGCGCAGCTTCGCGCATCGCTTCCCGCATAAGTTCGTTCTAGGGCCCTATTTTCAACTGCGCAAATTCACAGTGAACTGTGAATTTGTCGGAAGTCTTTTCTGATTGTCTTTCAATTTTGGTCACGTGCTTCCACTTGACTAAGTGGTTGTGTGTGCTGTCGTCATTTTGACGTTTCATGACGTTTACGGGCACCAGTTCTAAAGTTCGCCGTATTTCTCTTTACTGAAAGCGCACAATTCCTGGCCAGCAATGAAAAACTAGACTAAATGCAGCGGACATTACAACGCACGGCTGCCTTTGCTATTCAAAAATAATACGGCTTTATGTTACTCACTCTCTGTGATTGGCTGAGCCTGCGTAGAAGTGACGTAATATTACGTAACAGCTTGAAAATGGCGGCCTGCTGTCGCCGTGAAATAGGGGCAAAAGATTTCACCGACCTTTGGCGCCGTGAAAGCCCCGTGAATTTGCAGCAGGAGCTGTTTTGCATGACGCGTGGTTTAGAGCATGTTTTTTACCGAAAGAAATAATAGTTTTGACTGTTTCCAAGTCAGCGATCACGGAGCATACAAATAACGTGCCGTAGTTTGCCTTATGTGTTTGGAAATGAAGTAAAAATTATTTTTTCGGCGTAAGACAACATAAGAGGGCAGTACAAGCCTCTCCAATGCAAAGAGAAGTCAATGCATGGCATTTGTGTACACCCCTCCTAGTAATGTGCCGGGTCACATGATAGAACTCAAGAGAAAAATAACAAAAAAATGTAACTGTTTCATGCATTACTGCGATGATTGAAGTCGAGGTTGACGAATGAGTGAATCGGTGACATCGGTACGCTCCGCGGTCATCAGGCGTAGCGCGTCCCGGCCCTTATGCGTCATACAATCGATTGTCGCGACCGTCTTTTTCAGTGATCACGACATAAACTTTTAACATGGCAGCAGATGATAGCGTGGTAGCGTTGGCGGCCGGGAAGGTGATAACGCAACAAAGCTTGCATTGAAGCAGAGAGCTCAACTATGTTACTAAAAGCGATTGAAATGGAAGAAGTTGATTGATTGATTGTGGGGTTTAACGCGCCGACGCAACGCAGGCGATGAGGCGCGCCGTAGTGGAGGGCTCCGGATTAATTTTGACCACCTGGGGATCTTTATCGTGCGCCGAAATCTCGTACACACGGGCGTTTTTGCTTTTCGCCTCCATCAGAAAAGCGGCCGCCGCGGCCGGGAATCGAACCCGCGACCTCGTGCTCAGCAGCGCAACGCCTTAGCCACTGAGCCACCGCGGCGGGTGAAATGGAAGAAGTAGGTACGGTAAAAAAGATTGTGTGATGTTCTTAAGCTCAACATCCCCCTTTCGTTCGCTTTTAGATCAACGCTACACCACCGCCTTGTGGTGTTGACTTGCAGAAATTTTGACCTCCAGAAATGTGTTTCTCTTGCCAATCTCAGCTACCATCTTAATTTTTATAATACATGTCAAACGCTTTTATATCTTTTATGCACAATGTTAGATAGCTTGGTTGTGATCTTTATGAGTGAAGCGTGAAATTATTCTGCATATCGTCACAGCTAACATGTATGACGTCACTGATTGCATACGTTGTGCTTACGCAAAAAAAAAAAACATGAAGAATTCCCTGTGAATTTGTGCAGTCGAGAATAGGGTCCCTAGTCCTCACTGAGCTATACAGTTTGTTGCCCACCCGCAGGACTCTCGAAGCAAGCAAATCTTGCATTTCTCACGCCCAGAGCACGTCATTTTGAAATTACGGCCGTCGTTTCAAAGAATCCGGCCCGAGATTTGCGCACGCCAACGACACGAAGTGGTGTAACTCGACCCGCCGACGAACACCACTAGACGCCTGTTAGCCCAGGTGTATAGCTTCGGCGCGCAAAATCACAACTTCAACATCTACATTGATAAATTGCTCATACACACGAAAAAGATAGGGAAAGGAAAAAAAAAAACACGTGAAATTTCTGTCCCTTAATCTTGATTTTTTTTTTGCCTAATTCTTGCTTTAAATAATTGTTAGCAAAGCTTGCCGTCACTACAAAAAAAATTGCCACCATCTTCCACGAGGGGAACCCTGTGGTGGTGCAAGGCATCTCACGGTGTTCAATTCGCGTTTCCGTTATGTTGGTTACTCAAATGTGGTTGTAGTGCAGCGAACCTTAAATGATGCTCAATCACACGTGCATTTCCAATTACGTGGTAGCAGGCATGTTAGTGTCCATTTCAACTCATCGGAGCAGCAGTCGGAGCAGTAGCAGCAAGAGCGACTGACGGAGCGACTGAGGAGCGCGCTGCAGATACCGCGGTTATATAGCCGCTCTGCGATAGAGAGTGATGAGAGAGAGACACGCATGCGCACTAACGCACAGCTGCCATGGCGAGGAGAACATGCTAACCCAGCTGGCGGGCGAGGGGAAATGAGGAGGGTTGCGGATGGACGCCGGATGGAGGGACAGGCCGAGTGTAAGAGATGCCTTGCATCTAAAAAGTTCTTTTTTACTGACAGACACCAAAAAGCGTATTTGGCAATATGGCCTTTTCGAATTTGTGGCCTAGAAATATATTGTCGATTTATAAATAAAAAAACACAGCGTGAAATTCAGGCTCTGCCGTGCCTCCGTAATATTCTAATCTAGAATATTATGCGATTGCCTTTTATATCCCGACTAATCCAGCATCGGTGATGGCTGGCTGGCAGGGAGATCGAAAATGCGCGGTCAGAGCCGCCATGAAAGGCCTCCCACGGGGTAAAAGCCACCCTGCCAATTTATGCACGGCATCATGGCGTGTTTGCGCAAGGTGGTAATTAACGACCCACGTGGAGAAGGAATTACGCCCGCCTCACTGGCTCCTGCCGTCAGAAAATAGCATATGGGGCTGTATGGGACCTGTCGGAATCTGCAAGCAAGAGCTAGTTCACGGTCCATGGAAGCGGTGATTACTAGTGAATACGTTCTTTCCTGTGGCGCATCGCAGGAAGTGTGTTTGCGCTTCACCGTGTTCGCAAAGGGCAAAAATGTTTCGGAGGCAAAGCTGATAACAGGCATCTTGGGGAAGGGAACTTCAAACTTGCTAGCACTGGCAATAAACGATTTTGTTCTCTCCTTTGGACGCAGTTTCCGTTCCGTTCTTTCCGTTCTGTGTATGCGGTTACAAAGCTATAATTACCGCCAGCATAGAGCGGCACTGCGTGATTCGCTCGTCGCAGCCGATACGTCTTCCAGTGACTGCTTTGCTTTTGTAGCGATTGTCTTTAAAGTGGCTGTCGAATGCTTTTGTTGCCGCAACGAAAAAAAAATGCCGACCAATAGCCGCAATATAGCTTGAATGACGTCATTCGAGCCAGCAAACAAAGGAAAGACAGGGAAAGAGAGAAACAGTTTTTGATCTAGTTTGTCAGTTGTATGATAAGAGTACAGCATGCCATTTCTGGCTAAGGTACTCCCTTTGTCAATATTTTCGAGGCCAATCCTAAGCCTTCTCGACCGCAAGTAATTCAAAGAATAGGCGATAACTTTAAATGGGACAAAATATTTTATGACAGTAAGAAAGGTGTTTTCTCTAGCTTTCCGGCGTAAAGCGTTTCAGCCTGGCTTGGTACGTAAGCTTGTACATTGAAGTTCTTGCGGCCTGCGCATTTGCGGCTTGGCCTGGAAAATTTTGACAAAGACGATAGCTCGCGACCCCCTTTTCTAAGTACAGTTAAACCCTGATATAACGAAGTTGACAAAAATTCGCATTTTTTCGTTACATCCAGATTTACGTTACATGCAGGTTTCGAGTTAAACTCGCGGGAATGAAGCAGAAACGAAACCAATATGCTAGGTATCAGTGATGATGAATTAACCCTTGCTCAAGGATATAGTTCACACTGAAAAACTGCGTGATTTGCGCTTGCTGCTACTACACGACCACCGAATTCACAAACGTAACTAAGTATTACTTTTGCTTTTTGACACTTTCCGGTGCCTTAAGGCGTTTCAAGAACCAAAGTTATGCTAAAAAGGGCGCTTTTTCGAGGACTTCATGCTCTTTTCCAGTGTTGTAGGGAACGGCGTTACAAGGAACGGCGTTCCTGGAACTAGTTCCTTTTTGGAGGAATGGAGGAACGCCACCGTACCATTAAGGGTCGGTGGGACTGTAACGGTAACTCGTTAGGTTTTTGAAGGAACGGCAGGAACGGCGTTCCTTCTGCAAATGTTACATTGCTAGGATTTGGCTGTTTTTGATGCCAATGCTCGAGAACAAAAATGCACAATTGTTACCGTGTTTCCCTTCCTATAAGCTGGCCAATTTTCCTGCCCTTCAGCGGTACGTGCTTCCTCGAAGGTCAAAGGCAGAAGAATAACCACGCAGCGGGCCGCAGCTTTTGCTTTCATGCTGGTTGAGCTTACGCGGCGTTCGACGGGTGAATAGCGTAGCCGCGAGAACGCTTTTCACCTTTCATCGTTTGTCTGGGGAGGATGCGCGTCTGGCCGATAGAATGGTTCTCTGCCGGGGAAAAGTTCGGGATCCGGACATTTCTGTGCAGGACATTTTGGTGCGGACATTTCGGTGCACGGACATTTCGGTGCAGGACGTATTGGCGCAGACATTTTGAGGCACGGGATGTCCCAGGCATTCTTTGAACATTTTAGCTTTAATATTCTAATTCCATCACATGATATGATTTTACATTCGAGACTTGTGTTTGCACCGCCGTGCGTGGAAACGAACGCCAAAACCAGGCGAAGCATTGCCACGTAAAACCCAATTTCGGTACTAGATGTTAAAAATAACGTTGTTAATTTGCGTCCGCTCAACTTTTTTTATTTTAACATTCATGTGATCAACCCCAATACTTTAACTGTTACCGAAGTGCTTTGCTTTCACTTCACCCAAAGGTGCAAGACGGTACGCTGCTGCTTTTAGTTCATTCCTATCTCTCGGACGCCCCCCCCCCCCCCCCCCCACTACACCAAACCAGCGCAAAAAAAAGAAAAAAAACAAGCTAGATTAAGCGCGTGTGCATTCCCTTTTGATTATTTTTTCAATCAATCTCGTCTTCGTTGCATTCGATGTCGGTTCCACTTAAAACTAAGCAACGATCGCACTTACAGTGGCGTTATTTGAGAAGGGGAAGGCTGAGCCCCGCCGCCTACCAGCCCCCTTGGTAGAGAGGGGTGTCACTTGTGCTTCACCGTTGTGTAAACTGGGCTTCGAAAGCTTGAAGACGACTGTTGCCGCTCTCGTCACACCAGCCTATTCAATTTTTAATTATAATGGAAGAAAGGGATGTATGCCAGGGTCGTCCATGATATGCGCGACTTGAAGAGTTAATTTCCAATGGGACGACTGAAGGCGAAGAAAGAGCGATTCATAGAGAGGGGGCACCGTCGGTATGACCGCGACGCGCGGAAGGGCGTAGCCAGCAAGCTTGTTCCTCGAGGGGAGAGACAGGGCCCAACGGTAGCTGTCATTGTGTCCTCAGTGGCTTTTTGGGTGGCTTTTTGTTGCACATTATAGAGGTTTTGTGACCTCATGGTGAATGTAAAGCATTTTCCTGTATCTTGCGGTGACGTACTGGAGGCCATGAACTCCGCCAGGCCTGTAAGATTTTCAGGGGAAACCGAAAATAATATGACAAAAAAATAAATCTGCTCGAGATTCAAGTGTAAAGGCGGGGGTGGGAGGCTGCTAGGACAAAGAAATAAAATGAGGTGAATGTAAGCATGTAAACACAAAACGAGGGTTGGTTTTTCCGAACAGAATGGGTGGTATTTGTATGCAAAATCTGTACTCGCTTAATCAGCATTTAGGTGATATAGAAGCTGCAGCTGTTTTCAAAAAGGTCCGTTCTTACTCCACGACAATATCCTAGACCAGTGTTCACAAATTCATTTTAGCAAGGCAGCCCAGCCTACGTAATACTCTTCTCAAGGTTTTCTGCATTCTTGATTGATTGTGGGGTTTAACGCGCCGACGCAACGCAGGCGATGAGGCGCGCCGTAGTGGAGGGCTCCGGATTAATTTTGACCACCTGGGGATCTTTATCGTGCGCCGAAATCTCGTACACACGGGCGTTTTTGCTTTTCGCCTCCATCAGAAAAGCGGCCGCCGCGGCCGGGAATCGAACCCGCGACCTCGTGCTCAGCAGCGCAACGCCTTAGCCACTGAGCCACCGCGGCGGGTTTTTCTTCATTCTTGGCGGCTGCCTATGTTTGTTATGTTTTTTGTATTGAGAGTGTGCATGCAATTTATGTAATTTGAGCGTATGTAATTAAAAAATACATAAAGAAGGCGTTAGACCATTGTAAACACCGGTTAATTGTCTTAGCTGATTTTCAACCCGCAAAAAAGAGCGAATATTAATTAACATGAAAAAAAGTGTGCTAAAGAATTTAATCGGCTGCATAACAGGTGTCCCGAGGAAGAGGTATTAAACAAAAATATATAAATGTAGAATTTCTAGAAATACCTGGCAAAGATTAAACATGGCATCAATCAAAAAATAAATTCACGGCTCCGGATTGTTGTCCATAACCAACTTTAAGCGGAAATAAAAAATATAACGGCTGTTGCAAACAGGCAAGCACCGGATAATCTGGTCGCCGAAAAGTTTGCGCACCGAATTGTCCGTACACCGAAATGTCCATACACCGAAATGTCCGTGCACCAAAATGCCGGTACACCAAAATGTGCGTACACCGAAATGTACGTACACCGAAATTTCCGCACCGAAATGTCCTAGACCGGTCTGGAGTTTTTCCGGTGCTGTCTTAAAAAATTATCCTAGAAGCGTTTCTTTGGATTATTTTTATCTCCACGTAATTTGCTGCCGGCAGTGTTAATATTCGTATAATATACGTAGTTCGATGTGAGTTTTAAATTTGTCACTTAATTTTGCCCCAGGATTATCCGACACTATATTTTAATTTAAAAACTTAGTTGTAACGTTAATGTAAGGACACGTTCCAATCTTCGAAGTGGAACTGGAACGTGTTCTTTTCGCAACAGAGGAACTTGTAATGGGAACTTGTTTTAAAATTGGGAAAGAACGAGGAACGAGCTGTCGTTCCTGTTTTAGAGGAACATGTACAACATTGCTCTTTTCTGCAGCAAAAATTGTTGGAGAGATGCTAGCTGGGACACTGTACCGGGAGGTGACGTTCTTCTTCCTCGTCGGTGGAGACGGCATTTGAAATTGCGAGCTTGTCTTGAAAAAACAAATCTCTTCGTATTAAGGCATCAGAAATCATCTACGAGCCCATACCACAGATATCAGGGGACACACGCGACTACACGCCGACAGGCAGGCCTAGCACCTAACCGACACCGCACTCACACGTGGAAACGTACGAGAGATTGCGGTGCGGGCGAAATTCGCTAAATTAGTGCATTTTGCTAGATGATTTTTAAGAAAAAGTGCAAGAAACCTTGACCCATCAGCGTAGCAAATTCGTTACATACAGGTTAACCGTTGAAACTTCTTCGTTACATAGAGGTCGCAAACACATGGGCTTCAATGAAGGTGGAAATGAGGAATTGAAAAACTTCGTTAAATCCAGGAATTCGATACAAGGAGGTTCGTTACATCCAGGTTTAACAGTACTGCATGTGTTTGCTGACAAGGTACTGAAAGCATATCCCATTTAGGAAAGAAATGTTCTAAAAAGCATTTTACGGTTCCTTTCATGATCATTAAATTTCTGCCCTTGATTATAGGTCTTTTTAAGACGCATAGAAGAGCTATTGTGAAGTCTATAAATGTCTGTCAATGGTTAAGTAATAAACTTAGTTCGAATTACTAGTTGTTGTATATCTGGAGCGTATCTTTGCGAACGGTGGCCGGTTTTTTTTGGCGTTAGTATTGTGGCGCAGCTTCTTGGGCTTCTTTTTTGTTAAGTTGCTTAAGAGAATAATTAAGCTGACAGAGACCGCGCCGTTTGAAAATACACTTATGCTTTAGGACTTGTTATGAACAAGTTGTATTTCATTCATTGTGCATTCGGGTTTATTTGTCAACCTTCACTACTTTTGAAAAAAATTGGCACCCTGAAATCTGCGTTCTTCTTTTTCATTTTTTGCTACGACTTGCCATTTCTTCTGATGCACTGCATGTTTTCTTTGTGGTTGTTAGGCTGTGCATCACCTTTATTTTATTTTGAACCGCTTATTTCTTAATATTTTCTTCGATATGTTTACTTATTTCTGTTTATTATATCACGGCCGGACTAAAGAGGCGCGCGCTCGTTCCGCGCGCGCGCCTCTTTTGTCCGGCCGCGATTATATCTAATGTTTAGCTCTAATTATCATAAAAAGCATCATAATGTTATAAAAAAAACCAAGGAATAAAATGTGTTCAGACAGAATTTGCCAAATTTATCACCGGTGATGACAACGGTACCGCGAAAGTGCCCTTCAAGAGCAGAGCTTTTAAAGTTAAGGCAGCAACAGCAAGAAAAAGATTGCCGAAAAACTCATTTAAAAAATTCGCCCTCTAATAACACAACTTAAGGGATAGGAACTCTGAACGACCATTTCGCAACAAAGCATATTTGCTTTACTTTCTTCATCACGCTGCTCAGAGAAAAAAAATGACTTCCAAAAGTTGCGAAAATAAGTTACCCATACGATATACCCATACTTAACGATATACATCTTTCTGAGACGGTAGAGCGTTCGCGAAGTCTGCTTTCATTTGCGACCATCGAACAACTTGCCCTAGCTTGCTGCCGCCTTATGAGAACTATAGCGCCCTAGACAGAGGCGCCTCTTTTGTACCTGGGTCATTTTACGCTGCACGCGCAGTCAGTAGAGTAGTGAGAAAAAATTCCTTTCTTCCCTTTCGCTCAATGTTACGATGACAAAGTGTTCTGACGATGGCTCCTATCCCCTCGAAATTGCCCCAATTTAGGTCGACGTAGAAAACTTCGTCAGACTTTGCACTCCCCGGCTCTTTATGTTGCACCCCGTAAGGTTATTGGTTCGTCTTCTCAGCAGGGCAGTTATTAGCGTGCATTAGCGTGTCTATCACAGCATCCAGGAACGATATTGGTTTTTCTTCCGAAAGTTCGTGAGGGCCTTGTGACAAAGGCACTCTGAATTTGTTTCCGCTGAAAGGTTCTGAACTTGCAAAGGCAGTCAGGTTAGTACTGGTCATTATCGGATATTAAAAATGCTTGCCTCCATGTCGGAAGCTGAAAAACACCAAACAATACGTCTATGTTTTTTTTTAATTGCGGGAGATTGGCCTACAGCATAAAAGGGAGCTTTAACAGGCATGATAAAGGCAGTGATATCGTAAAGGAGAATACTGTTCGCAGGTGTAGACGGAATTTTTCTCTATAACTGTACGTGCTAAATACTCCTCTGGGGAAAAAAATAACTTTTGAAAGTCTTTTTCCGATTGGAATTCGTATCTCGGACCGCATCTTTTCTGAACCGGGCATCATGCCCCTATGCACATTGGACTTTTTAATCCTCAGCTCCTTTTGAGGATATATATACAAATTTACTGGCAACCGAAGCGGAGGGACACACTATAATAAAACCGCGTAAGCAATTTCGTATGTGCTTTCTGCAACGGTATGCAGACCATATTCGTTTTTGCAATCTCCCGCGTCTGAGTTTTGTGCGTACAAAAGTATGACCCGGTGCAATAGGTACCTACATACATACATACATACATACATACATACATACATACATACATACATACATACATACATACATACATACATACATACATACATGCATACATACATACATACGCACATACATACATACATGCATGAATGCATGCATACATACATACATACATACATACATACATACATACATACATACATACATACATACATACATACATACATACATACATACATACATACATATATACATGGCTTGTGCTGCCGTCCTATTAAAAGATAAGCGACAGCACCAGAGGCGGCACATTAAATATGATCCGACAGTGCATCAATACCCCTAGCCGATACATCTCTACAAATCACAACAGGGTACTCATGAACAAAAAAAAAGAGCAAGCAGACTGTTCAGTAAATATTCTGAATCAAGACGTAGCCTACTGCAGCTATGACTAAGAGCCTATTAAACGTTCTAATACTTAGCCGTCTGATATAGAGTACATAAATGAAACAGTTCCATTTAATTATATCGATATTCTTCAGTGCAGAATTTCGCTTCAAGTCACTGCAAACGTTTTAATACTAGACGGGCTCGCAATTTCTGCCGCAACCTCGTGTCAGTTGGTTGAACATTTATTTTACATTTTTTGAACATTTTTTTCCGGCCTCGGCGTAAAAGCACACGAAGAAAATGTTCCCTGAAAGCAAAGTAGCAATAAATATGGCAAAGACTGCGAATTAGGTCACGTGAAGTATATGTGGTGCAAGCTCAAAATAAACGCACAATGCCGACAAGTACGCGTGAGGGCCCTTTTCCAACTCTCCTGCATTGGAAACTAGCAACCGAACAGAGGCAGCCTTCGAAGGAAGTCAATTACTTGCTTCGACCCGAATTGCCTCTTTCAAAAAGCCTCCGCGTGTCCCTGTCTCCGACTGCTTCCGTACCGGATCCGTGCGGGCCGAACAACGGCACCAACCCGTTTCCGCTTGCCCTAGTTTCTCGTTTTTGTCTTCTTCACTGGCAGTCGTGATTTGCAACTGTATAGTGCGCCTCTTCAGTGTGCGCCACCGAATTACCGGCGGGCAAACAGTTCGGCCAGGGAATCAGTAAAACAGCGGTTTAATTCTTTTTGTCGAGTCGGGAGACAGATTGGCAATCTGCGAAGAGAGACAGTTAGGCAGCATGAGCGGACACGAAATCACTTATAGCGAACGTGAAAAAAAGGACTTTTTAGATAGCTTAACCCATTTTTTTAAACAACTCAACAACAAAGTCCACATGCGCTCGCGCCCTTACATTAGCGCTCACAATTAATTGAAGTAAGCGACAGGCTATCAACATTAGAACCACTGTCCCAACAGTGTCAGTAAAGCAGCGGCTCCAACAATTCCAATGGGGTTTAATTGCATCAATCCAGTGTGTGATGCACGCAACGGTTGTGCGGCTACGAATTAGTTTTCTCCTCCACGCTCTACTTCAGAGTTCGCCAAAAATTTTATTCACCCGGTTTTTTTTTTTTTTTTTTTGTAGCATGAGCTACACTGGCCGAGGTTGAGCAGTTTGGTGTGGCTCCTGGAGAGCCGTACTGCGCATGCGCCAGGAGCAGTCACGTCGCACGGCGCACAGAACGTTGCTCGCTGCCCGGCGTCTCTCACACACCCCACGCGCCCAGCGTCTTCGCCGGCCTCTGGTCCGGTCCACTTGATGATCATGCGAGAGGTGGCCGGTTGTGGAACCGGTGGTTCGTGCGTCGCAGCAACGCCGGCTTGCGCCTGTGGAACCAGCTTAGCTCTGGGGCGATTGGTGACGCTGCGCCGGAGCCGCTTGATAAGTATACATGGGTCACATAATGCGTATACCGTGAGTGTGTCACTGAAGCAGCAGTAAGCCTGATAATCAAGCTAATCCTTGAGAACCAAGAAACTAAGAATAACCAGCTTGACCTTAGCTCACGCTATATATATCCTGGCGTAGCCGAGCTAAGCCGCTGCTAGCTTTTTTTTCTCTTCCAAGTTTGTGACTAGCGCCATTAAAATAATTTTTGGTTATTTGCGCTAGACATAAGTAAATACATAAAATAACCGAGATCTAACGGCGTCTTTAATAACCTGTGCATGTGCTCGTGGAATATCTCTGTTCTAATAACTAGCTTGAAGGGCTGGATTTTTTTTTTTTTACTTTCTGGCCGCAGAAAATTTTGATGTTATGTTTGAGCAACACACTTCAAGGAAGGTGGAGGCCGGGGACGAACCGAGAAAGTCGCATGAATTGGGACGCCATTTCGGCGGATTCGAACACAAGGGGTGAGGGTACTCTCCAAGGAAATCACGTTAGCCGGAGACTTGATCTCCATCTGTCCTCAGTGACGCAGAAAACAACGCGGACTTCTCTCCGCCTGCAATCTTCTATTGCTCTTCGGGAAAAGAAAAAAGAAACTTGACCTATGTTCTCTGAGCGCAATTTATGTTTTCACTTAGATTTATTTAGTTGCACGTCGTCTTTTTTAAACAAGATTACCCTGGCGTGGTAGACGGGGCAATGAGTTTTCTCCAGTCTTCCCAAATAAGTTTTTTTTTTTTTTTTACATACAGTTGTTTTCTGTAATTTTGGGGGCAAGTCACTCAACTGGAAAGGCTGAGGGACGTACGGGGCAGCGAAAGAATGTGTTCAGAGACGTCCGATTCCATCACGACCGATGAACCTTGTGATCACTAGTATGTCTGCACCCGCCGCGGTGGCTCAGTGGCTAAGGCGTTGCGCTGCTGAGCACAAGGTCGCGGGTTCGATTCCCGGCCGCGGCGGCCGCTTTTCTGATGGAGGCGAAAAGCAAAAACGCCCGTGTGTACGAGATTTCGGCGCACGTCAAAGATCCCCAGGTGGTCAAAATTAATCCGGAGCCCTCCACTACGGCGCGCCTCATCGCCTGCGTTGCGTCGGCGCGTTAAACCCCACAATCAATCAATCACTAGTATGTCTGCTACAGGTACCCGGAATTTTAGGTAACATAGTTTCACATTTAACTCCAACATCCCTCAAACTAACCTTCGCATGACGGGCATGCTGTCACGGCTATATTCCTTATATACTTATGCCCGTAGTTTGACAGGTACCGGTCTTACCGTCCTTAACTAAAGATTAATCCTACATCAAACGAAGAGCCGCAGCTGAATAATTATTGAAGTAAGATAAAAGAATGGCAAAACTGACCTTGTTTCTCCTGAAAACAAAATCGGGTAAGCTTGCACTCACGTGAAAGACTTAAATGGTGACGCAGTCGGCGAGCACCGACGGACACATAGTTAAGTTTCATTGTTTATTCCATAGTGCTAGTCGTTGTCGTTGTATGCGTCCAAGAAGTCGTCGTCTTCGCGAGTGCTGGGGGCAAAGTGACTGCGCAGTAGCTGCCCCGCGAAAAGCTCCTCTACGATACTGAGCGGAGCGCGTGCGCACGACGACATGACGAGTGGCTCTTATACGGAACAACCGTGAGGCACACGTAATACCGTGGCTTATCCTTCGACCAGGTGTTGCGACGATTACGGCGTGGCTCTTTCTACGAACGAACCGAGGAGCGCACGCCATGACGTAGCGTCCGTGTCTTTCCGTTATCTAGCGGGTATTGCGACAGCAGCGCGATAGCGTTCCTCTCGCACTCTTAAAAAAAAGGTCGGAGCATTCACTAATGGAATACTAACAAGTTACTTGTCCCAGTATACACTAGGTACTTAGTAACTGGAGGTAGTAAATGTAGCACTTGTCAAAATTACTAACCGAAGCAGGAAGTAAGCACCACTACCCCCACTAGTAAAGTCCCAGCGATAGCACTCTTCTGAGCTACATGCGTTTACTAACTGGCCATGCACAACCTAGTCATAAGCACGACCTTAATCTAGTGCTACCACTTCCTACACTCAGTTAATTTACTAACCATGCCGTTGTTAGTGCCAGAGCCTACTTACAAAACCGCGGGGTAGTAAGGTTCGTAAGGAGTCAGTAAATACGGCCGTTACTACCTTTTTACGACCTTTTTTATTAAGAGTGCGGGTAGTTTTCTGCAACACCGAAATTTGGAATAGCAAGAACAGCTCCACTCTGAAGAGTTATTTTTTAAATGTCTCTAAAATACCAAGGGAAGTTATAAAAAGGGCATATCGAATAATTTTGCAATGCGTAAACAGGGCATTAATATGCCGGTTTACACGAAACAATTTTTTGTTTCGTCTTTTGGAGACCGGACTAGCCAATTATTACAGTTTTTGTGCACTGAGAAAGTTATAGGGATAGGAAGCGCTTGGAGAAGCACCCCATCCGATAGTTGTGACCAACATTTTCTGATATAGAATTAAGTTACGAGGCCACCCCTCTCTAATTCATGTCGAGTGCGAGAGCGGTCGCTAAAGGCCGCGTAACGTAATCCATCGCTCCACGCCGGCTGGGAGGAGCGAACGCCTAGTGCCGCGTGACGTCGTCAGTTTCCTTGAACTGTGTTGTTTCTCAGCCGCTCTCTTGCGACTTCTCCTCAGTTTCTATTTCGGGCGCAAGGGGGAGAGAATACGGCCGTTTCTGAATTGCCGGCGTCGGCGGACGTTGCCGACTCTGTTATAAAGTATAAAGCTGACTTTCCCGCAAAGAGATTTAGCGCAGGGCATAGTCGCTACTGACGACCTGATGACCTGATGGCTACTGATGACATCGAAGATATTGCAGCTGTGCTGCGGAGACTCGGGCTAAGCAAATACGCCATAGTTGGAGAAAGTGGTACGATACGACTTGGGATCAGCCCGTATTGCGCTCCTCGCGCATCTGACCCTTTTTGTATATTAGGGCGCAGCCCTTTGGCGCCCGTCTCTTAGCTGAGCCGCGTCGCCGTCGTAACCGAGTGAACGATGGCAAGACCGGATAGTGAAAGAAAGCAGAGGAGGAGAGTGTCACAAAATTGTGAGGGGAGAACGGTTCACCGTGGCGACGCGAGCGTTCCCCGAAAGTGTGCGGTGGGGGAGGGGTGGAGGGCAATATGCTGTGCCCGCACGAAACGCTCCTCTGTTCGACGCTGGCGAAAACGTGAGGGGGGCGTGTGAGCGATGATGGTGTGCGTTCCCTGCCTAAGACGCGGGTCGCGGTCCCTCCCTGAGACGCACTTCGCGCCGCCGACGCAGAGGCTCATCATCGCTGCCGTCGAGAGAACCCACGAGTGAGTGCTGCCTCAGTTCACTGCTGCTGCGCCCAAATATCGCATTAGGGAGTATCGTAATCGCCAGCCAATTTTGCTTGCTTTATTTAACTACGGATTTTTGTTCTTCTATTGCCCTTAATACGTGGTTATGTGCGTGTATGTTTCATTTTTCTCCCAGGTGACCCACACAGACTGAATTCGCTTGGGTTCCGTAGTTGAATAATTGATTGATTGATTGATTGATTGATTGATTGATTGATTGATTGATTCATTGAAAGACAGAAAGACAACCAGCTAGCCACCAGCCAACCAGCCAGCCAGTTCGACAGATGACATATGTTGGGTCGGGCGAAATGAAATTAAATTTGTTGAGCGATTCAGCTGCTAATGTGGGGATCAGGCTCGAGGGAGGATCAGGCATTATCTGGCCAGGGCACGAAACTTGGAATCCCAGAGAATTCAACACGTGTATAAAACAACAGTTTTCGAAGAAGGGCAAGTTGGTTCGTATTCACAGTTAACTTTGATCAGACATAAACAAAGGGTGCTGGTATTGAAGTGTTGTGGTCGTTTTTATTGCTGTTACCGAAAAAAAAACGTCGCTTATCAAAGCGTCAGTGGCGGGTCGCCCAAGTCGAATACGAGACATACCATCAGAGTAGAAACTGCATCGTAAGAGAGGGAGAGGGAGAGAGAAAGAAGTGGCGGTCATTTGCAAAGCCCCGACCTTTACGTTTTAATTGGCTGCGGGCTGAAAAAAAGAGAAAAACACGGAGATACACTTGTTGGGGAGCGGTTGCTGTAGAAGACAGCTCTGACTGATTTTGTTTAATTCTGTTCCCTCTAAGGGAACAGGCTTTATCTACCCGCATGGTTGTTTTCGGTTCAATATATTACCAGCTTGCCAGCTAAGTATGACAGTTACAAACCAGTTACTGATAATATAATTACGGGCTGCCAAATAATAACTCTCAAGACAACCAGGCCCTACTACGAAAAACCATTTCTTTCTTGCTTGTCTTGTAAGCACCGCTTTTACAGCTCGCTTTATAACGCAGAAGCCTTTCCAGATATAAGCCATTAAATCCTCTATGGGTAGTTTTATGTGTCAGGAAAGCTTGGTTGACAGGTGTAAAGGACAAATTTTCATAAAATTTAATCTTAGGTTAACGTTAACGTTCCGCGAAGATCGAGTTTTCAGACAGCGGAACAAAAACTGCACTACGCGGGCATTTTGTGCGATGCTGACGTTCCTTTGTTTGCTCGTTAGGAAGGGTTCTCCAGGAGACAAAAATATTGTTCCACTTGTGAGACAAAAACAGCTGTGGCGGCGCAAATATAGTGCACTCACTACGCAATCAACTTCGGTGCGTTATCCCTACCCTGCTCAAAGACAGCTATTCTTCCTGCAGAAATCGGATTTAAAAAAAACGGTTGGTTGTACGTGCGGGCCGGACGGGCAAAACATTTTTTAATGCTTTTTCCTGTTTGTATGAAACAGAAGCCTTTGCGGACTTGCTTCACCCACATCCACATCCTCATAAATTGCTTTCATATTCACTAACACTAGAAATTATGTTTAGTGTGGCAACATAAAAGCAGTTGTCCAGTATAACAAAATTTTGACCTTGGTTTTTTGCTTAGGCCATGAAAAATAGTAGTTTCTAGTGTTTGTGTGTGTATGTGTGTGTGTGTGTGTGCGTACGTATTTGTGCGTGCGTGTGTACGTGCATGCGGCGCGCTTGTGTGTAGGGCTATATGTAAATGAAAGGAAAACACGAATATGTGAACCACAACACGCAAAATCGAAGAATCTGTTTCCTTTAGATCGCAGAATGACGCGATTGTTGTATATTTGGAAACTCACGTTTACAAATTTTGCTGCTGTTATGGGGTGATGCGAAAATTTGACTTCCATGGAAAGAAATTGCACCGTTTGCGTTTTTTTGTTCATATTTGCTCGTTCGCATTTAATTTTTCTATGGCTGTGTATGCGCGTGCGTGCGTGCGTGCTTGTGCATGTGTGTGCGTGCGTGTGTGGGGGGGGGGTGCGTGTGTGTGCGTGTGTGTCTACGCGCGTGTGCGCGCGTGGAAGTGAGCGTGTGTGTGTGTGCGTGTGCAAGTGAGCGTGTGTATGTGTGTGTACGCATGTGTCAGTGTGCAAGTGTGCGTGTGTGCGTCTGCGTGTGTGTGTGCGCGCGTGCGTGCTTGTGCGTGTGCGTGTGTGCATGTGCGTGTGCGCGTGTGTGCGTGTGAGTGTGTGTGTGCGCATGCGTGCGTGTGTGTGTGTCAAGTTAGCTACGTCATAATAAGAGCAGGAAGCACAAAACTGCACTATTCGTAACAATTTTTCTACCCTATAGGCGCGCCACAATTAAAAGAAACAGAATAATTTTGACAGCCGAAAATCATAACCCCGCCAGAATTTTTTGTTCGCTTCCCTCTGAAAACGCCTGCTCAAACAGGCAATACAACTCGTAACCTGATGCTGAGTAAAGGGAGGTAAAGAGTCCTGGAAACTAGGAGGTCAACTGTAATAACGGCGAGGTGTGCTACGCTAGACAGGGATAAATATGGTGAGCGAAACGATCATAGAAAATCACGGTGACTGCCGGAAGATAGAAAGAACGAGCGAGTAAAAACCTCGCAAATGCCGGAAGGAAAAGCAAAGAAAAACATCAGAAGAAACAAGTGAAGCACAATGTAAAGGACACAGTGCCGAGAGAGGGATAAAGAAAGAGAGAGAGAAAGAAAAGAAGAGAGAGACAGAGAGAGAGGGGGCTAGAGAGAGGAACAGAGGGAGAGAGAGACGAGGAGAGAGTGAGGGAGACAGAAAAGCAGAAAACCAAAACAATAAAAAAAAGGAAGGTACAGGCGCAAGAGCGTGATGAATAAACGTCTTAATTTACTGGCTAACTAAACGTCTCCAGTTCCGAGACCAATAGAAGCCATCGAAGCTGATTCGTCATTGAAAAGTAAGGATTAAATGTGAAATAGTTAGAGACAGCCATGTAATACGCTAAACGGGAGTCAGCTGCTGTTTTTAACGTGGCGGTGAATTGAAAACGTACGGCAAAACGATAGTCTGTCGCACCCAGGACACGTTTTGCACGGCAGTGAGTCTTCCCAGATAATCTTAAAACGTGCTGACACTTTTATGTTGCTGGTCTTTAATTATGTAAAATTATTTGTGACCATCCGGTGAACATTCGAATTTTGGCTTCAAACAGCTCAGCTATGAAACAGCACTATTTGACATCTTAGGATTAAAATAAATCTTTGGTCATGCTGGATATTTAGCGAGGTGGCAAGGCCACAAATGAACAATCGCTTCAGAACAATGAACAACCTTCAGAACAATGAACAATAGCTTTAAGTGGTGTTAGACAACATGTAACGTGTTCTCATAGCTATAATTTCTAACGGAACAGGCAATTTTCAACAATATACTCTTCATAAAAGGCAAGCTGTCACTTTCCGGTTTCCGAACAACCCTATTTTGTGTAGAGGATAGATCAGGGGCTTGCAAACAAACAAATGGATCATAAATTCGTACACGAATTCTCATTACGGAATTAAAGAAAAGTATATTTGGAATAAGCGAAAAGAGGGCTGCCACAGTGCGTCACAATGCTGTGGATAGTGAAAATGTGTCAATAAAATGCTTGTTCCGTCATAAATTCCGTTCGTTTGGTTTAACAATTTCAAATTTTCTGGTTAGCCCATCCAACTACCGAGCAGGATGCTAGATGCACCATGGTAAATCTAGCCTCTGTAAATCTAAACCATGGTAAATCTAACCTGTTCCCCTCGTGTGTCACCATGTGCACCTGCTCTTCTTTTCAATATTTTCGTTTAGTTAGCAGTATAAAAACGCAGCCACCTTCCTTTCACGCCCTTACTTCCCTAGAAGTGGCGTTCACCGTGGCTGGTTTGCGTCTGTTCTTCCCACGCGTTGCTTCCGCGGGGTATTTTGTCACCGTCCGCGAAGGACGATCAAAAACGCCTCCGGATTCTTCGACTCATAATGCGAATAGAAATTTTGCCGCAAACGCGAGGAAAGTTGCCTGCGAAGGACAATAAGCATTGTACATTGCCATAACCTGACGCCCGTCAGCTCGCTCACGGGTGCATCGTGGAACCCCGGAACAATAGCCGAAACGCCATGAGGCAAGAATCCCACCACTTGCGTCTGCGGGAGAAGTAAGTGCGATTTTATTATTTCCAAGCAATATCCATCCGCCTTGGCTGTTCCATTTGCAGTAAAGTGGTCTCTCCTGAAAAGACAATTTTTTATCCTTCTTGCACCACGTAAGCACACTCTCGCCACCATCCCGCTTCTTCCGCAAAAGCTTTGAGATCAAGCTGCTCTTCTTTACGTGTTCTTCTTTGGTTTCACACAAAGAAAACTGGTAAAGCTGATCTACATTGTTCTGAACAAATGTTTCTCGGCATTCTTTTTTTTTTCTTGCTACTTTCCTTGATTTATTTATTTTTTCCTTTCTTCTTTCTCTTTTTACTCGTCCGTTTTTTTCTTTATTTTTCATTAGTTTATTGCTTCTTCTTTGCCTTTTGCGGTATGATAATTCTTGCCCCGTTATAATAATAGACATGTGCATATATGCACCATACGCCGTCAACACTTGTGCGGATTGTCGGAGTAAGGACGGCCAGCACTGCGCGGTACAGCAATGAAGCCCTTCTTCACAGTGGCTCTACTGAGTGCCGGTGAGCGTTTGTGGTTTAACTCTTTGTAGTGTATGCAATCTTTTCTAATATAGAATAAGCTTCGAAGGAACCTCACTACGGCCCGATTAGCAGGTTAATTATTCTGCGCGGTCGATGGAGTCCCAAGCATGTCAGCGTATTTCTTATGGCTCGGAATAATTTAGACGGTAGAGCTTTGAACAGCGTCGTTCAATGTATAAAGTTGTACGAAGCCGCTTCAACCCAAAGCTTCACTCGGTGCGTCATTGTTTGTATCTCAGTCTAGTCTAGTTTGTAGAATGTAAAGACTTGATTTCTGCATGCAATGCTTTGTTTCAAAGAAGCTGTGTGCGCCTTTGCTCGGAGCGTTTCTTGTTTAGCCGTCCAATCCCTCTTGAAAATGCAACTATATTAAGCTTTTCATCATTACAAAGGGACAAGAAAAACCCGGAATGAAGTGCAAACTCTTTAAGCAGTCCAGCTGCGGTGGTAGCAGGCATCCCGTCATGTCCTGTGGATATACCAGGGGAACCGATGTCGTGGCTTTCTCGCTTACCTAAATAGGCAAAATAGTTACAGATCAAAATTCGGCTTGTTGAAGTGATGCCATCGTGCAAGGCATTATCGTTACGTCTAAGTCTAAACCGGCAAATAAAAAGGGTGGGGCGCTTTGCAGCCTAACAGCTGTCGTGGATTTGCGCAGGTCAAGGTAACAGCTGCAACCATCAGCTCTTTTTCTTTGATTGCAGACTAATTTTTCGGTATTGCTCCGTATCTAATTCTGAACCAGTTTTAACTCTACCGCATTTTATATACATCTAATGCTTCCATTAATGTCAAGTTGCTTCCCTAAACGCCCGCTGTTAAGCCTTTCTGATTCCGTTGAATGAAAAGGTGGGGCATTTGTTTTTCTTTAGTATTTGCTGCTACACTGGCCATGACCCACCCTTTCACGAGGTAAGTGGGATTAAAAGGAGGCGTGTACACCTACCTGATCGCATTTACTGTGGTGAGTCATATATCTTCCATGGAGAATTTAGATTACAAGATGTTTTTGTACTCCCAGAGAGAATTGATTCAGGAGTAGGTTTTCTTCTTTTCCTTTAAAAGGAGCGGGGGGCAGCGAAGAGAGCTGTGTGACAATAGGGGTGGTTCTTTGCTACGACTGTTTCTAACATATCAGTGTTTTTCTGGGCCTAGTTATTTTTAGGGCTATTTGAATGGTAGGTCACTTTTACCGTCCACGTCAGGTCTGACAAATCGGTCAGTGAATCTATCGATGATGAATTATCGGCAAAAAGTGCCTCAACCAGCGCGCAATTATATTGTTCGCAGATCACGCCATATCTCAAAATAGGATAATTTATTGTCCATGTTTCAGCTTCCTTGATGAACTCGGTGAGCCTCGGATCACAGGCAGGTGGCTCTAGCGGTGCTGGTATTTTGTCGACTCCCGATACTCATGAAGGAAGCTCTGGTGGCGGCTCAACGGGAAGCAACGGCCAGACGGGCTCTGATGGCACCTGGACCTCCTCATCTATCGGTGGCTCGAGTTCCTCAAACGTCGGCCAAGGTATAGGAAGCGGTGGAAGTTTCGGCTCCGGAAAAATTCATCATGGTCTCTTCAATGGCCTAGGCGGAAATTATTTAGGGAGCTACTGGGGAGCCAACTACGGAGGACTCCCCTGGGGATATCCTGGAAATTATCTTGGAAGTTATCCCGGAAGCTACGCGGGATTCCACCCAGGCTTCGGCGGACACAGTATTGGCGTACGTCCGCATGTAACAGCTAACCCATACGGCTTCTGGCTTGTCCACCAGCCTTCTGGCAGCTGGGGCTACGGCTACGGACCGAGTGCTGTTGGCTACACCCATGGTTTCGGAACATGGGGCGGCCACCACACCTCTGGATACGGAGTTCCGGGCGTACACCACGGAGCGTTTGGTCACCCTTGGAGCCACGGTGGTCATGGATATGGGGCCAGTCAAGTGCGCGTGGGCAGTAGCAGTGCACAAGGCCAAAAAGCTGTAGGGTAAGAAATATCTTGCCTTGTATTTTAATTTTCCCATTTTTACAATACGCTTTTAGATTACAAAATAAGAGCTAAGACCACCGCATATAGAACGAGAGACGGTAAATGGTAATTGAAATGCCCCCACTCTATATTCACGATTTCGCCATATATTAGCAAGGTTGGTATGACTGTCAAGATTTTCCCTTCATTTGATATAATGAAATCATAATACTAATTACGTCTTAAAACGTAAGTTTTGTGTTCGTTCCGGCATTTGTCAAAGCTTGTCTGCTTTTTCGGTGCTGGTGTCCTTAACACTTTGTTGCCCATTTGTTCCGTGTTCAAATCCAAGCGCGCTGCTAGGCTGACCCCCATTTATAAGCAAGTCCCCCCTGCCCCCTCTCTTTCTGTCTCTCTCAATTCCTGCGACGCAGCTAAGGTCTGGGAAGGTTCTTCTAGACCACAAAAACCGTAACGCAAACTGTGGTGTCGGAAAAATAAGCTTGCGTAAATGTAACTGCCGTATTAAGTTGTTTAGATGGGTACCGACGCTAATTTTTGGTGTTAATATTTTTACAAAGCTCGCTACCATTACTCAACAGAATACCCCGGCTGAAATATGAGAAACTGGCGACGCGTGGACCATACTCCAGTTGGATCTTATTGATTGCACCGATGGAACAGCACGCGGAGTTGTGGGCAGCAAATGGACATCGGCGTGACTTCACGCCGTGGTAGGGAAAAGAAGTGACATGGCCGTGTGCCTTCAACGCTCGTCAAAAACTCGTGACGTCACTTCCCACGCGCGGCCCTGCGAGCGGCGACTGGCCGCTGTCGCTTTCACGAACTGATGCATATAACCAGAGCTGCAGGCCTAACCGCTGCCCAAAAAAGCACTCTTGCCAAAAATAAAGTTCCACACGCGGCAGATGAGCCAACATCTGAGATTACATCCCAGAATCTCAACAGAAGTCACCATCAGGACTTTACTGAAAGCGGTCATCAAATCTCCGCTGCAATGGTAGGCCTAAATGCCTTCAGGCGGCTCAGCAGCCCAGCTTTGGTGGTGGGGTGGTCGAAACAACGCTTCCACCGGCCTCCGCAGTGTTTCCAAGTCCGCACAAAACGGTGATGTCATACCGTGGTTCTGTCATACGCTGACTCCGGGCTGGAAGCATGTGAAAGGGAAATGAACGCTTTTCAGACCGTTCAATGTAATTAATTATCGCTCGCTCAAGTAGCTAAATAGCTGTTTCGGGTTCGCCAATCCATTAAGCATCAACAAAAGCAAAATAAAGAAACATAACCTAATTTTTTTCTGTCCGTACTCCTTTACGACTGAATAGAACAACACGTACATCGGCCATGATCAGTGAAATGAAAGACAAAAAATGCATTTTTTTAGGAGACAGCGCTGCAGTTTTCAAAGCGTAGCTTATATATGTCGATACGTTTTCGAAAAATGTGTGCTAGCAACATGATTTTTTAATGAACGAAACTTACTGCGGGGTACCTCCTGCCCAGGTAGCGGCCTAAGCCGGCAAAGAGTTAACGAGTAACAGGCTGCACCAGAAACAGTGCACATATGTGCGAGTATAAGAACTTACGTAACTAAGCTCCCATGGCACTTCTCTGAACAGATTGAAATTGATGGTGTAATTTTTTTTCAGTGGTTACCCGGGATGCTGAGTAGCTGCCACCAACTGACCACAAAAAAGTATTTCAAAGGCTGAAGCAACAGTTTGGCCGCTCCTTCCGATGATCACGACACAGTCAAAATAATAAAACTTATATTCGATATAAAAATGACGACGCCTCGTTTTTTTTTTAAGTCAACACGCGCAGTCTTCAGGTCACATAGAGAACTGATTAGGTACCATACAGCAATTCTGCTTCCCGTAACCCTGTGTGTTTCCCATGGAGAAAGGAATGTATTACCTCAGTCGTACAATTTCTCATATCGTATTAGTTACTGACACGCCTAAAAAAGAAACCAGTAACTATACGCTCGTATGTATATTATCTATTTCATCTGTGAAAGCAAGCAGACCTGTCAGCAACCAATCCTTCGGGAAGATTCATTGCGTTTTAAATACTAAACTAAATTACAGGAAATTGAATGACCGTATGCAGGAAACTATAGAGGCAGCTAGGCGGACAACTTGAAGGAGAGTAGACTCGAGCCTTGTAACAAAAGAAAACATAATCGTTGTTTTTTTTCCTCTCCTCTCTATCATCTTCTGTTTCCGCCACATTCTGAATGTCGCTATATTCCTGTATGCAGGTAAGCAGGTAAGCAGGTAAGCAGGTAAGCAGGTAAGGCTGGATATAACGAAGTTGACAAAAATTCCCAATTTTTCGTTACATTTAGGTTTCGAGTTTAGTCTCGTGGAAATGAAGCAGAAACGAAACCAATATGCTGCACATAAGTGGTGGTAAACTCCGCCTTAAATGATTCATTTCGAAGTGAAAAACTGCCTCATTTGCGTCTGTTGCTTTCGCATGAATTTAAGTCACTACTCGGCAATACAAACAAGCAAGGTCACTTACCACCGTATGCAAAAGCCTTGCCTTAGTATCACTTTCGCCTTTTGGCACTCATCAGTGGCCTAATTTAACCTGTTTCAAGGACCAAACGTATTCTGAAACTGCATCTTTTTGCCAACTTGATGCTTTTTGCCCCCGTCAAAATTGTTGAGGGAGTGCTAGGTTGGATACTGTACCGGGCGGCGATGTTCTTCCTTCTCGCCGGTGGAGACGGCATTTAAAATTGCGGGCTTGTCTTGAAAAGTCAAAACTTTTCGTTTTCTGGGAGCAGAACTCATCACCGACGAACCGACACCACAGATGGCAGTGGAGACGCGCGACTGCATGACGACAGGCAGGCCCAGCACATAACCGACACTGCACTCACACGTGGTGGAAACGCACGGTACTTTATGGTGCGGGCGAAGTTGGCTAAGTTAGTGAGTTTCACCGGCCCAGTTTTCAGAAAAAGTGCCAAAAACAATGGCTCACCAGAGTAGGAAATCCATTGCATCAAAGTTAACCATCGCAGCGCCTTCGTTACACAGAGGTCGCCAATACATGGGTTTCAATGGGGCTGGAAATGGAAATTGAAAAACTTCGTTCCATCCAGGAATTCATTACATAGAGGTTTGTTACATCCAGGTTTAACTGTCCTCTTCTTTTTTTGTTTTTGAAAGGGCTGATTTTATTCAGTTCGGCGCTCCAATCTTTCTTCATGCGGGGGCCGCACACCATACCCATTAAATCGCTGCTGTATTGTGCACGGCTACAACCACTAGCTGCATCATCAATGACGGTTCTGTTCTAACAAGAAATTTGCTGCGTAACGATATTGTACGAAGATGCCAAGAGTTGGCTGCCTGCGGCATCGTGGGAGTACAGCCCGCGGCTAAACAGCACATGCCGTCAAAACTGAACAGGTTCAAAACGGCTGCACAGTCGGCAAAACGCTTGTCTATAACGCCTCTGGTTTCCCGGCGCACAGAACGCACAAGACTGCCCAGAAGTTATTAAAAGTGGTGGGTGTGACAGCGCAATCTAGGAAAGATGGTCTTGCGGCAGAAAGAATGAAAACCGCTGTGATCCCGTATATGCACCGTTTATCACATGGCTTGAAGAATGTTGCCGGACGTTGCGGGGTTAGAGTACTTTTTTCTGCTCCGTATAAACTTGCCAAGCTATGTGAAATGGTGGAAAGGAAGTTATCAGGACAGAAGTCTGATAGCTGTTGCCATTTTAAGCATACTTAGCCATTGGTCCTGTGCAACACGAGAATTGTGTACTCATTGTCATTATCATGCGATGACGTATATATTGGCCAGTCAGGCACGTGTATCAATGTTCGACTCATGGAGCACCGGAGGTCCCTCAAGAACACCTCTCATGCACGTATTAGTCGGCATTCTGCGACCCTTACAGATGAGGACCAATTGGAATGTTGTCCACTTTTTGAGAACACCAGCGTGTTGTGGCGGCACAATCACTAATTGACACATGAGATAATTGAAGCTTCCTATATTGGCGGTATTAATTGAGAAGTTTAGCTGTCAATTTATTCGCTTGGCAACACTGGAAACGGCGATGGACATGGCCGAAACGCCGCGGGCATGGCGCATGTTAGGCCATTGCGCCAGCACGCCGAAGAAAAAAAAAAACACCGGCGTGCGTTGTCTGCTCCGTTTCAACCCGATTCTCAACGGTGTTGTCAACAAAGATGTTATTAATCGCACTAACATTGGAGTCGAGGCATTGCTTTGCATTCTGTGGCGTAGAGCTTAGACTTTCCAACCCATATCATGTCCTTAGCACGGACAAGTACCGCAATCCCGCGGAGCCCGACGTAACCAGTGACGGCGCACTCACATGGTTGCCTGCAAGCGTGCCTCGCCAGTGAATGCAAGCTATGAGAAAGAGCGATGAAAAGTGTGTCAGCCACGCGTCGGTTGCAATACATGAAAATGAATTTCTGTTCTTATCAAATGAATTAACTTAGGCGTTTTGTGGGTTGATTGTTGAATACCTACATTGTAATTTCGTGTTTATTGAATCGTAATCCTTTAACTTTTGTGCTTATCAAACTGCACTTTAGAGGCGTTGAACTGGGCACGTGTTCATTCTGAGTATATATTTGTGTTTATGCGTAGTAAAGTCATTTGCGAGTTAGCGCCGTCGTGTGTGTCTTCTCTGCTGTCGTCCCGTTTCAAGCGGTACTTAACGATGTCTATAACACGGCCTTTTGTACTTCCGGTTTTCTGCGGCGTTGGCTTAAAATAATTTAGAAAAAAATCAGTGCACATTCAAATGTCCACGCCAAACACTTCAGTCCCCAACACTTCTTTGAAGAGTGTCAGTCAACACTTTCTAGATATAGCCAGCTGAAGTAAAAACCGCTGCAAACCTAAACTTTTTTACAGCCTTTTCTGCCGCAAAAGGTGTAAGAATCTTGTCCCAAGGCCCACTCTCTTTAAAAAGGTGTTTTGGCTAAAAAAGGGTGTAAGAATGAAAAAATTAAAGCCGTTCCAATAAACGTGAAAGCTGCCCGAAGTGCAGAGCAATGATTCGCCATAACGCGCTGCGGCGCCGTTTATCCGCTTACTGCTACCACCCATCCCTGTCTTTGCCTCCCACTATCTACCTTCTCTTGATGAAATGAACGGAGATTTGTCCCATGCAATTAAAATTTCTCACCTCCGTAGTGATCGTGCGCTCCCTCCTGAAACAGCGCGAGCGGGATCTCGCGCGCGCCGGCACCTTGCTGCGAAGCTTAGAACGCGTCGTTCTTGGCGGCCACTTTTTTCGCTTACTAACGGGTGTTTCTTACTAAATGGACGTGGGGCTCCTCGTTATACACGCAGTTTTCTTTGCCCTAAACAACGGGGAGATGTATGACAAGCGCCAGTGGTTCAGGACTTTCGAATGGTTATGACTTCCTTCTTTTCCCCTTTAGGGGTAACCTGAATAAATAAATAAATAAATAAATAAATAAATAAATAAATAAATAAATAAATAAATAAATAAATAAATAAATAAATAAATAAATAAATAAATAAATAAATGACTTCCTTCTTTATTAAACGGGCTCATTCACAGAGACCCTTCCCGAACCACGGAGGTATAACGGGTAAATTAAATACATTGAAATTAGGTGTTCGGGTTTAAAATGAAAAAACAAAACAAATGTTAAAAACTAATTGCGCAAGACAATTACACACAAGACGAGTCACTAAAGAACACAGATAAATGCAAAAGACGTAAAGGTTATTATCGCGTTATTTGCCGCTGATTTTGTGTTTGCGTGTGTGTGAAATTGTCACAAAATATTTGAGGGATTAGTATTGTTGAATATTACCGTTAGTTAGTATTGTCATTTCTTCTATTTCTAATGTTTCTGCATGTTTAATTAGCTCCGGTTTCCTTCTTGCGAGAATATTCTATGGACATTAAAAGTTGTTCTCTGTGTTCTTTTGTCATGGGGCAGTCCTGTAAATAGTGGTCGAAACTGTTTGCTGGTAGGTTACATTTACATATGCTGTTATTTTAATGGCAAACCTATGAAAATAAAACGGAAATCTACCGTGGCCAGTGATAAACTGTGACTTATAATAGTTGGTGAGAAAGTTGGCCGGAATTTCGTAAATATTTTTCATCCATTGGAATGATTAGCCTTCATTTCCTTCTTGTTTCACCTCATCATTCAAATATTTTCTCAGGTGAATATTGAGCCGTTTTTTTTTTGATAAATTGTAGAGAAATAGGGCAGTCTATTTTGTCACCAGATTTTGCTGCTTTCTTAGCCATTTCAATCGCTACTTCGTTACTGGCATTGCCACTGTGAACTTTAATGTAAGTAACGTTATTTTGACCTGGGATCCTATTTTTTTAGCATTTCTTCAATTCTAAGTATATTCGGGTTCCGATTATTTGGATTGCTAATTGCTTTTAAGGTTGATAGGCTATCAGTATAGGACTGTACGTTACCTTCATTGAAGCTAGTTTGGAGTTATTCAATTGCATTTAAAATCGCGATTCCTTCTTCCTCAAAGTTATTGCTGTACTCCGGAAGTTTGTAATGTTTGGTTTCTAATATTTTGCCGGATTTACCGAGAATTATAAAAGCTGCTAGTTTGTCACTTTTATCTTGCGAGCCATCTGTAAATACTGCCAAGTCTGTCTGCGACATTGGTTGAGTAAGATAGGTAAAAGATTTGTTATCTGCTGGATGCAGCTGCCATACATCTACTTTATTGCTCATTTGGTCTCGTGTAAAAGCGCTGTTTTTTAGGAGAACATTATTCCAGCAAACAGTACGTTAAATGTTTCGACTTCTTTTTCGATCGTTGACATTAGTGAGATATCAGCTATGATGTAAAGGCCGGATTGGATACTGTTTTAAACTCTTTGGTAATTTTAATGAGGCTTGTTCTTTAAGTACTCCTTAGGGGTCTTTCTCAGTACGACCTGTTTCTTATGCAAGGAGGTTTATTGGTAGCGAAGCGCAGTCACCGGAATGAGATTGATTGATTTGTAGGGTTTAACGCGCCGACGCAACGCAGGCGATGAGGCGCGCCGTAGTGGAGGGCTCCGGATTGATTTTGACCACCTGGGGATCTTTATCGTGCGCCGAAATCTCGCACACACGGGCGTTTTTGCTTTTCGCCTCCATCAGAAAAGCGGCCGCCGCGGCCGGGAATCGAACCCGCGACCTCGTGCTCAGCAGCGCAACGCCTTAGCCACTGAGCCACCGCGGCGGGTCACCGGAATGAGCAAACCAGGCTCTGTCGGAGAGACCAGTCTTCGCTTCCTCCGTTTCGCGCCCACTGCTGGCGATGATTCGTGACAACAGGCGATTACAATGATGAATGAGAGGCCATACAGGCTGGTTGGCCATGGTTGCACTAATTTCTCTTTACAATTATACCAAATCGGAGTGGCATAAAGCACGATCCTTTCTATAGCTCTGATATAAATTGTTTTAAGTGTTTGCTGGTAAGCCCCCAGTTGTATGCTGTAAATGTTCCGGGGCTGTTTTTTAATTGGTTTACTTTTTCCTTTACGAAGTTCATATGAGGGATAAAACTGAGCTTTCTGTCCATATACACGACTGATATTTTACATTCTTTGCAGAATTTGAGATATAAACCATTTGGTTTTTCGGAGCCTCTGTGTTACGCCGTTACGATAAGCCTTTGGGCTCTACTTGGGTCCGTTATCTCGCTGCGACGCCTGATTCCGGCAGCCGCGTGACAGTGACCTACGACGAGATGGCGATCCCCTAAAGGGCTCCACACCTAAACAGCGTGTGCTTGTATGTATGTATGTATGTATGTATGTATGTATGTATGTATGTATGTATGTATGTATGTATGTATGTACGTATGTACGTATGTACGTATGTATGTATGTATGTATGTATGTATGTATGTATGTATGTATGTATGTATGTATGTATGTGTAAAAGCAAAAACGCCCGTGTGTACGAGATTTCGGCGCACGTTAAAGATCCCCAGGTGGTCAAAATTAATCCGGAGCCCTCCACTACGGCGCGCCTCATCGCCTGCTTTGCGTCGGCGCGTTAAACCCCTACAATCAATCAATATATGTATGTATGTATGTATGTATGTATGTATGTATGTATGTATGTATGTATGTATGTATGTATGTATGTATGTATGTATGTATGTATGTATGTATGTACGTATGTATGTATGTATGTATGTGTGTATGTATGTATGTATGCATGTATGTATGTATGTATGTATGTATGTGTGTGTATGTATGTATGTGTGCGTATGTATGTATGCATGTATGTATGCATGTATGTATGCATGTATGTATGTATGCATGCATGCATGCATGCATGCATGCATGCATGTATGTATGTATGTATGTATGTATGTATGTATGTATGTATGTATGTATGCAATCATATATGCATGCATGTATGTATGCATGTACGTGTGTACACCCAAGAGGAAAGGATTACGCACCACTAAAGCAGCAAGCTTGGGTTATTTCTCTGCCGCACGGCATCCCGGGGTACTATGAGCAGTATTTTTCACTAGTGCAGAAATTAAACTACATCTCTGATGCGCACGGCAGTTTGTCGGGCTACTACCGGAAGAAAAATAACCTAAAATTGCCATTTTCCTGTTCCGTAAACCTTTGATCGTGGGCTGTACGTGTGCATGTATGCATATAGGCGTGCATGTGTGTATTTATAGGTTACGCACGCACTATCGTGATAAATTGAAACACGAGCAACGGAGCGCGTAGCGGTCACTACATGCCCCGCATCCTGGCGACAGGCCGCGTATGCGCAGTGTGAACAAGTTACGAGAGTTCGTGTCCAACCTTGATATGGAAAGACCATCGTTCGGCGTGTGAGCGTATTGATTTGTCTTCCCACCGCGTTCGGCGCCCGCTCACGCGAGCGTTATCCTAACTTTGTTGCTGCGCTGAGTGAAAACGCCGCACGCAGCTACAAACCTTTTCATTCATTAATCTTTCATAAGATCAGGACATGTCCTGGGCTGTGTTGCGCATGCGCACTTACATGTTCCTGTCGACTGCGCCAATTATAGGGCCGCTAGCACAGCCCACTGATAAAATGTCAGCGTACAGGACGTAGAAGTTGAAAAGGTCTATATTCCCTTAGTTTTTTATTTCGTGCTGAGCGCCCAACAGACGATAGAAAGACGATGGAGTTCGCATATCAAGGTTGGTCACGAACTCTCGCAATTCGTTCGCACTGCACATACGCGACCCGTCGCCAGGATGCTCAGCACGCACTGAAAGCCACGCGCTCCGTTGTTCGCGTTTCAATTTATCACGATAGTACGTACGTGCGTACTTACGTACGTACGTACGTACATGTGTCTGTCTGCCTGTCTGTCGGTGTGAATGCTTCCGTGCTTTCGTGCGTGAGTGTAACAACCTGGCGTCTTTAGCTAGAGAAAGAGAGAGAGAAAAAAAAACATCTTTATTTGTCCTGCAAACGCGACGCGTAAAAATTCTCTTTTCTTTGTGATACCCTTGAAGCGACGATTTTAACGTGCTTCTTCCACACATCGAGGTGAATCTTTGGTTGTACTTTTACCTATAAGCACAAGAAGGGGCGAATCGTACTATTGCTCTGTTGAAGCTGAAGCATGAGTTTACATACGTATCTGACGCCGAGCGCGGGTTTCTTTATTTTCTGTTGGTGTTTACATCGCTGTGCAGTCCCCGCTTTCTTCCGCAACCTCCAAAAAATGAAGGACACAATTATGGTCCCCATTGACTTGAGTCTAGTGAGCCGACAATGACTAGCAGGTAGTGCTGAAGTTTTGGAGTGAACACACGACTTTCCTCGAATATTTCCCTTTTAACAGCTGTAGTAAAAAAAAAAGAGGCCTGGGTGTGTTTCCGTCACTTTTCATTTCGCGTGCAGCAGAAACAAAAGACTGACATCCATGTGTTCTATTTTGGTGCCAGGTTTAGGGAACAGAGTCGTTAAGCAACTGGAACGACCTCAAAATACAAAGAGGTCTTGACTACCATAGCAAGATAGCCGTGCCTCTCTACGTCCTCCCACTAAGCATGTTAAGGCGCCACTCTTGCTTAGCAGGCGGGAATGACAGTGATGGCTCCTGTGGGAAGCAAATGGACGAGAGGGCGGAACTACGACGAGAAAGACCTAAATAGGTCATTAGAAGCATCTGCTACTTGGCCCGAATGGCAGTTCTGCCCCACAGGCAGCACACAGTTTGGCCACACTTAGCCTGGGCGTTTCTCTAGGTTTGCGGTCAGTAGACATTATCCAGAGTGCGTCTCACGTACGGTGAAGAACTATCTTTGGTTATCTTCTGTAACATAAAACCCGGGAGAACATTAGGTACGTTCAGGCTTAAACTCTCCCTTCATGACCATTCGGGTAAATGAAAGTGGTGAAGTGCGCATCATTGAGTGGGAACTGCGCATTCAGGGCAAATACCTGCGGCTCGTTCTTAACCAAAAAGATGAGAAACGAACGCATCGACCTTAAAACATTCATGCTATTATAAGAATGTCCACGAGTAAAATGCTCGAAGTAGTTAATGTAATGAACTACGTAATTGAATGAATAGTGCTCATTTTGACTTGAGTTAAAAAATTAGCTTCTGGCGCACGACATCAGAAGCTCTGCGTAGTTTCGCAAAGGAACTATGCCGGCAAAATACAACTTGTGTAATTTTTAAGAACAAGCCTCAGGTAACTTACTAAACTTCATTTAGACCCCGATGGGCGTCGTTTTCACAAAAAAAAAAAAAAAAATAGGCAAGACGTTCTGAGAACTTCTCAGATTTCGCACTACACAGCATCAGCTGTGTCTTAATAGGTGAAGTACTAGAACCAGAGTTATCAGTGTGTAAACTGCACGTTGGCATTCAGCTATTACGACCAAAAGGAACGAGAGGTAACACCACAATCGTACAGCGGTGTTTCTTGGCGGTGAGGTTGGTTGGTGGCCACCAATCCAAAAAACAAATCTTTGTGACGCCACAAAGTACCGGCAAAAAAGAGTCGCGCCTGCTGGTAAGTGCCAACCCAAGATTCACTAATCACACTCCCTTTGACAGCCTTTTCCCCCCAAAGGTTTCCGACTCTCCAACTAAATCGGAAAGACAGCCACCAAAGGCTCTAACTACGTTTTGTAGGTAGAAAAACTGTCGTAAAAGACAGGACTAGGACGAAAGGGACGAACGGGTGGCTGTCCTGTCCTTTTTGTCCGTGTCCTGTCTTTCACGCGCAGTTTTTATACTTATAAGACGCAGCCCCAACTAGCTCAACAACATGCTCTACTGAGCTCTAACCACGCTCGACTCTTCTAAAGAAGGCTCGCTCAAAGTCACCGCTTCGGGACTTTCCTTTCTTGTCTAGTCACAACGGTTCCCAGGTGCCCGCCGAGCAAGAATTTTTCTCAAGGTTTTGTCGCGGACGGGACAACGCCGCGTGCTGTTTTGATTTTCGTGAGCTTAAACTAGGAAAGCGATGACATCGCTTTTGCAAGGGCAGCTTAGCAAAGGCTCATAGTCTCCGCACGTGCTCACAGCGTTTGTGACGAGAACATCTCCGATTTGCGCATGCATACATGTTCGTCCTGAACGCATTACATATGCGCCGAAGTTCTTTAATGCAATTGTGGTGTGCGCCCAAGGACTGCGGTTCGATCCCAACCGCGATGGCTGCTTTCCTGATGGAGGCGAAAAGAGAAAACATCCACGTGTCGAGATTTCGGTGCAAGGTAAGATCCAGAGGAGGTCAAAATTAACTCGGAGCCTTTCACTACGGTGCGCCTCATAGCCCATGTGTAGCTTCGGCGAGTTAAACCCCACAATCAAATCAAATCAAATCAAATTAGCAATTCTATGCTGCCCTGATACAACCTGTTACTGCAGGTTTCCATGTTAATCCCCATTAAATAGATCAAAATAAAATCAAATCAAATGAGCAGTTCTATGCTGCCGTGATAGAAACTTTTACTGCAGGTTTCCATGTTAATCGCCATTAAATAGATCTACATGGTTCAAAGTCCCAAACTAGGTATATAACCATAACGCTCCTTTGATGCTGCTGTACGGGACGGACTAGCTGAAATTGTCAACAAATCTAGAATTTTACACGTGCAACATTCACCAGCTGCAGTGCTATGCAGGCTAATGTTTGGATTTTAGACTGACGACGTAAGGGGCACGGTGACCTTCCGTAAATATTTTTATTTTTGTTTCTAATGGCCATGCAGTGCGAAAACTCTGGCATGTGCGAGATTTAGAAAAGTTTAAAAAATCACTGGCGTTATGAATCTGTGAAGTCCCGTTTCCTACGGCGTTGCTTGCAAACCGGGTGTAGCTTTGACGCGTTGAATCCTTCATTGAATTTTCTTGTTTGGACGTTTTTTAACAGTCTCTAAGGCACTAGGCAACGGTCAGTATTTTTTTAATCTATATAGACAATAGCGGGGCGGTTCTTGTTTCAAGCTCCTCCAAACCCGCCAGAAAATTTGAAATATCGACAAACCACGCACAGCATTGCTATCGGAAATTGTTTAAACTTTTTGCGTGATCATTTTCTTCTTGAACGCACTCGACGTACGAAGTGTTTGTAAAATCTGGTTATAGAGCCCTGGCGGTGGCAAAATAATACGTTCGGTATGCTCATTTGGGCTAGTAATCAACTAGTTGAGTCAGAGTGTAGCATTTTTTTTTTGAAAGAATCAACTCCGCATAACCAACCCGTCCAAGGAGGAGAGTCTCGCGGGCCCCGCAGCGCCACGATGCATCTACGTGAGGAAACTTTGGATACAGCTTCCCAAAAACGTGACCTTAACTACGGTTTCTGGAAAGAAAGAAATTTATTTCCTTTCTTTCTTTTCCGCCAAGTAATTAGGGTACGCCCCCTAAATATTTAATAATATTACGGGACCGGTGACCGATCGGCATGTCAGCGCTTTGTCACGGTGCCCAGCGGCGAAACAGGCGGGAGTATGCGCATGCGCATTGAATTGTCTGCTGTTATGAGTGTCGTCTGCTAAGCTGTTCTCCTTAGAGCAACACATCCCCTGCTTTTCTTATCTGCGAAGGCAGCTTTGCTAGCCGCCAAACGTTTAAGCTAAGCAGCAAAAATATCCCTGATGCACTTGCTGGGTAAGTGATACGAAAGAAAAATCAAACGCGCATTGTAGATGCGCATATACTTCGAAGAACCCCAGTTTCTCGTAAACGAAGTCGCGCAGATACCGGGGTAGGGGTATATCTTTATCAAGAAAACAGCGTAGCAGAATTTGCTCGTCCTGGAAAAGGGTTTTTGGGCCCGCGCATACACTCGCCTATCTCGCCTCTGGATACCACGATCAAGCGCTGTCATACCAATCGGTCGTCATGCCGTTCGATCGGCCCATGATATTAGAGAGTTATAGCAGAGCGAAGAACCGGTCCCGGTACGGTACCCCGTAGGCAACCGGAGCTTCTGCGCGTGCGCAGAGCCGGAAAAAATCGGTTGTGCACACGCGCAAATGTACCGGGTACCGTACCGGGACCGGTTTTCCGCTCTACTATAGGCTCCGGAACGATCGCCGGGTGGCGCTGCACTCTCCCCTCCGCGGGAGTACGCGGTGTCTGCCGTCGCTTCGGCACGTGCTTTTTTCGCTGCGCGCGTGCTGCATTTATCGCGCTACGGTGAGGTCCGGGTAAAATTTTCTTTCGACTTATGAAAGCATGCACATTAGCACGTGTCCAGCAAGTTCGCTTTACTCGTAGAGTAGCTACTAGGTCCATTTTTGCCGGTGCTTGTCTTGTCGTCTGCTAGAGACGCGTCGTCTGCTACGCGCCAGTCGAACGGCCGAGCGCCCCGGTGGTTTCACGGGATTTATAAAAAGTGCTATTGTGGGCGACCCTTGGCTGGTCTAACCACCTCAGTCATCGCGAAACGACTGCGTCTGGTGAACGGCTTTTCAGCGCCCTAAGCAGACGCCCCCCGGCCCGCTCCTCCGCGTCTGGCAAGTGCACGCGCAGCTCGCGCTGTCTCCCGCACCGCCTGAGGCATCCAGCCTGCTACTCACGAATGCGAACAAAGCGACCGCCGGCTGAGCGAGCCACTTAAGCCAGCACGTACAAAGGGCGGCGGGACCACTCCTCACTAGCCCGAAACGAAAAGATGAAACTGGAAGCGGAGCAAACCCCCCATATTGTTGCATGGTCAGCTGCCACGACAGTAACAAGGCGAAAGAAGAGGATCCATTCGTTAAATTCTGCATATTCCCCGCGAACGCGCACTAAAAGGATAGACGGTAAGCATGGATCACTGCGGTTCGAAAGGTGAAATAAGTTGGCACATTTTTGTTTGTATCTGTGTGCTTTCAGTTTACATTACCCGTTAGAACTAGTGTTCTAACGGGTCCTCCCCTCTACACTTTCCGAATGCATGCTGCCAATGATTGTTTTCTGCTATAATAAATGAACTTCGGAGTTGTTTAGCTGGTGCCGTCCGATATCGTTCATATATAACACAATAGGTTGACATTTTGCATGGGTTAAAAAAATAGTTTCTAGCGATTTACCTAGCTGTAGTAGCTCTGGTCCGTCTTGTCATTGTGACTTGTGTTCTGGACGGGATTGCTGCGTTGTTCGTTTTTTTCCCCACATTTACAAATACTGGTAATTAAAAGAGGTATACACCAAATTCTGTATAATAATAGTAATTAAAAGTTATACGCCACAAGCTGTTCTGTTATTTCCGCGAACTGTCACTCTAACCCATACTTGTACTCCAAGCGGGTGACAAACATTGCGAACAAAAATTCCTTCAAGGACAAGTAAAATGGAAATGCGGCGCTGTCAGCGCACCCCTTAATTAGCGTGTGCCTTTCTAATGCGTTCTTATAGGTTGCAGCTGATTGTTTCAAGAGTAAGAAATAACGTATTACCATAACCAATCACGTTTATCTTACATTTTTTTGCAAGCCTCAGTGTTGCTGCAGTCCAGAAAATCCGGATGTCCGAAGCGCGAGCACGCGAAGGAAGTACGCGAAGAGAAAAGTACTCTGTGACAACCTGAACAGCTGTCGCCTTGCAGAAGAAAAGGACAGCAGCCGGCGACCGCCGAACAACGCGTTTCCCCCCTTAAAATCGTCGGGGCAGTCTGCCGGTCGAGCGGCGGGTCTGTAGCAGACGACAAGACAAACGTCGACAAAAATGAACTCAGTAACTACTCTACGTTTCAACCGAACTCGCTGGACACGTGCTGACGTGTACGGTTTCATAAGTCAAAAGAAAATTTTACCCAGCCCTCTTCCTAGAGCGAAAAATGCAGCACGCGCGCAGGAAAAAAAGCACGTGCCGAAGCGGCGGCAGCCACCGCGTACTCCCGCGGAGGGGAGAGTGCAGCGCTGCCCTCGCCCGGCAAACTTTAGCTTCGCCTCCCTATAACTCTAGTATCAAAACGTTTGGAGGGTCTACCTTGTCTACATCACTCGTCAGCCCCAAGCTTGGGTAGAAAGGAGGTGGGTTGGTGTCAGTAGCTGGGTTTTCATATTGTTTGAACATTTTGAATTATCATTTTACTCTGGTTGCATATTGATCAAATGAAGAGCAAGACGTGTAGTTGGGCCGCGCATGAAAGGCGAGCACTGACAATAGGGTGATCATTCGGGAAACACAGCGGCGGCCCAGAGGAAGTAGGGGAAGCTGATAGCTCGATGGAGGGATGAAAGAGGGAGATTCGGAGTGCAATCTAAAGGCGGTTGGAAGATCATGGAAGAAGCCTTGGTCCTAGGGCGTATATGAACGATGATGATGGTGAAAACTAGGTTTCGTTATTAAACTTGCGTTCGAACCGCAAGGCTCGACATTACTTCCACTGAGCGCTAACAAGAAAACAAGAGTGAACGAAAATTTAGAGCGTCAACCATCGCAATAATAACAAAGAGAAAATTGAATTCACTATCACCGTCGATGCGTCAACTGTCGTGAAAAAACCCGTAATGATTTCGATTTCACCTTGCTGTCACTTCCTCAGACGCTGTTCCGAAGGAAACTCGCTGGCGGATTATATTTCTTGCGTGTAATTGAGTCCGTGGACGCAGCGAAACTTATCAGCAAGCCTTAGGTGAAATCCCAGATAGTAAATCGCGCCTTCCAAATCGGCTTAAAGTAAGTCGAACCATTTTTATAATCCTATTGGGACTACGCTTGGAACGTAAATCGTGCAGCCGGCGCACATTGTCGCAGGTGTCTTTTCACACGTTTGAAAATAGGCCTGAGTAGTTCGAATGGGGACACAGGATTTGGAAAAAAAGCAAGAACTTCTGTCCACCGGGCATTTTTATCGTAAAAGATGATGCTCTATTTCGATTACTAAAAGACCTTCATGCTTAGTTCAGTTTTGAGCCCAACCCATTAGGCACAAAGCAGAATGTGCAATCAGGCTGTCAAACCATAAATCTATCTTTGTCAGAAATAAGTTTGTAGTAGAAAAATAGGTGGCAGATACTATCAGAATATTGTGTAAATGCGAGACCTGGCTTTTTCTTTTTTTTTTGCTTCCGCTACCAACTGTTCCCTTCGTAAGCCGGCTTTTTAAGGCGCAGCCCTTTGTAGCCCGTTCGTTGGCTGAGCCGCATCGCCGTTGTGACCGAGCGAACGATGGCTGGACCGACGAGTGAAAGAAAAAGCGAACGATGAAAGAAAGCAAAGGAGGAGAGTGTCCCGAAATTGGAAGGGGAGGGTGGTTCGCCGTGGCGGCGCGAGCCAGCGCTCTCTGAAAGTGTGCGGTGGGGGTGGAGAGGGGGCAGAATGCTGTGCACGCACCAGGTGCTCGACGGCGCGACACTTGGCGAAAACGTGAGGGGGGCGTGCGCGTGACTATGATGTGCGTTTGCTTAAGACGCAGTTCGTGGTCTCTTCCTGAGACGCACTCGCGCCGCCGACGCAGAGGCTCATCATGGCTGTCGTCGAGATAACCCACGAGTGTGTGCTGCCTCAGCGCACTGCTACTGCGCCCAAATATCGCATTAGGGAGTATCCTAATCGCCAGCCAATTTTTTTTACATATTTTTACGTGGCGGCAGTACAGAGGACGTAAACCATGAGATCGGCTAACGGTATGTTTACAGCATTCACGTGTCGGCCACGACAGAGCCCGCGCTGGGTGCGTGCCTGCCCAGTTTCTTGTACCTCGGACGTTAGGCCCATAGCACCATGTATCACTTCTTAAATTTTCTTCTTCTCTTTGTAACAATAATATTACTGTCTGGTATCATCAATTTTTGAAACACGAGAAGTAAGTAAAACTGAGCAGGTCGGGATAACTGTAGACGATCGCTCGAGCTGGACTTCAATTGACAAAGGTAGCTGGTGCATTATTCAAACTTTGCTTGGGGAGAATTGTCTTTTGAAAATGTTGCTTGAGTTTGTTTGAAAGAGATATCTTTTTACGGCTTCCCTCATTATTTCGACCCTTCTGGTCTTGTAAAAAGCTTTCGGGAATTAGGTATAAAATCAGAGTAACGCCGATGCGCCCCTAATGGGCATTTGGATAGCATGTCGGCACTTCTTTTACTCATAACGAAAAATTGCTGGCAACACCTTTAGGGGAGGGAATGGGCCGAAATGAGAGAAGGTAAGAGGAAGTGAATGTACTATAAGGACAGTCAGCCAAGCTTCAAATGCACGTTCTTTTATGAAGCCCACAAAGTCTTGTCGATTGAGAACCTCCGTTGCCCTCTTTTTTGCCGGTCGAGTAAATTGTAGACTTTCTACGTTTCCCTAGTGAAGTCTACTACGTAAGGATGTCGGGAAACTTATGGGTTTCTCGAAGGATAATTAGCTTCTGTAGGCACCACCAGTAATCTATAGGGTATATAGCAGACGGTGAGAAACTTGAGAGTTAGTATTCCCGAGAGACCTGAATTGCGCTGCTTTAATACCGGAAAGAACTCCCCTGCCCATAGATTGCATGCCTTTCCAGCATCGGGGCTGAGGTCAGGGGCGCATTTATACATATAATGACTCTGGCCAACACTGTAACTTACAGCAGCCTATTAACAGCAACACAGGGAAATAAATCACTTCCACCCGATATACGAAAGGGTTCATGACTCACTGCTTTCCCCGATTTACAGGTTTCGCGTCGACGTATTAAGAAATAGTATTGGCGCAAAACCAGGGGATACTTGCGGGACCATAAAAGAACCATGTGCATAGTGGGAATTTTTATTGGGAATTTTTGGGAATTTTTCAGGCCTGAGCCACTTCTCAGACCCGATCGGCTTCACCGCTTCCAAGCAGTGCCTACAGGGCCGCTCAAAAGGGCCGCTTATAAGGGGCGTCCCGTATGTTCATCTCAGGAAAATAGTGAGGCGACCTTTTAAGGGCGAAGAAAAAATTGTAAGTGCGGAAGCGCGAAAGGCAATATTTTCTGGCCTTTGGAGGCAGAAGTCACTTCAAGCAAGACGGAGCAATCTTTTAGGTTGGGGCAACATCGCCGGCCTACCAAGCAAGCGAGAATTTGAGGCTCAGGGGCCTTCAACATTTACTTGATGGTAATACTTTGTAATAGGAACGTTGGTTTGTTGATGCGGATTTTAAAGCTCAAGTAGCGGGAAAAAAATGCGAGAGGGGTTGCTTCGAAGTAACTGGTGATTTTTAAAGGGTCGTACTGTTAGCATTAAAACTGTAGCTGTAGCTGTTTATTTTGTAGCGGTTACCATTGAAACATATTGCAACAGGTACAACGTAACTTGTAATACTGGTTTTTACGGCGTTGTTTTGACATTTTCTTTTTCTAAAGGGACCTCATGAGTTGACAAATGTGCTTTGTGCCTCTTGAGATTTTCTGCTCAAATACATTATTGGGCTGAAAGAAATAAAGATCCTGCTGAAGAAGGGTTCCTTTCTTCTTGCTTTTGCGCCCCGTCGCTTTCTAAACGTTGATGTGCTGCCACCTTTAAACGATTTCTGTATCGTACAAATATGGTGTTGTGATTTTAAGAGCCTGTAGCCATAAAAGTTTTCACATATATCTTCGGTAGCCGGCCTATTTATATAGACGTTGAGTTGGTCAAAAGTAGCTGACAAGCCGTAATACCTTAAGTTCCGTAATACTGCAAAAATGAAGCCCGAACAAAACGCCTGGCTATGCCAGTGTTGGGAGCTGTCCCATCGAATTCATTCAGCGTAATGCTGCTTCCAAATGTTGACGCTAGAGAAATGACGTCAGGATGGCGACACTAAAAAAGATTACTTGCCAGGAACCTTCGCGGGTTTACACCAAGTGCTTTCCAAGGCTGAGCCCTCAGTGACAGAAACATCACTGCTGCGGTGTGGACAAATTTCGTAGTCAATTTTTGTATTATTTTAATGAACCAGCTAAGTTTGTGAAACTTCAGCATTCTACACTTAGTATTAATTTGTCTCAAGAAAGCTATTTGCACATTTTGCTAAGCGTTGGAAGGCATATTGTAAAAAAAAATTGAAAGATAACAGAAGCGAGAGGGATTAAAAAAAAACATTTCAAACCCAGCGTATCGTTCATTTATTTACTTATTTATATGCTTTCTGCCGCAATGGAAACTTTCCAAACAAGACCAGAGGGTCCATGCTGGATCAAAGGCGAGCTGTGAAGACAGAGGCGCAAGGAGGGCTTATCACAGTTTATTGCTGGTTTCTTTCCGTGTTGCTAGAGATTAGCACTCTCGTATTGTACCTATTTGAGGGACTGCAAATAATTGCCAAAGGGGTTCCACAAAGTACGATGACATTACATGAGTTTGTTCGCACACTGTGGCAGGGCAACATATAGGGAATCCCTTACGTTTATTTTGGTATGATCGGTGCTTTGTCCTTCAATGGCCACATTCACGCTAACGGATAATCAGGCCAAAGACGATAACAGAACGCCAAAAATACGAACTCATGGGGCGTTAAGTCCCTTCATTATCAGGTTCCAGTCGGGGAATTGTCTTTTCTAAGAGCAAGACTTAAGAAACGTGACAGCTATGATTACTACTGGAAACAAAACAAAAGAAGCCTTTGGGAGCTGGGCAAGGATTACGCTCCCTAAAGGACGCTCACAATACGAGGAATCTATTTTAGGAAGTTTTCCTGGCTTAAACTGGCGACTTTACGAAACCTTATTGCTTGTTTGCTCGGTACTTGCCCGCTCCCTTTAAGATAAAAAAAAAACACGAGTGGGGATTAAATCGTGACAGGGCGTGTACTTATTCTCTATTTATTTACGGATCCTAAGTAGCAACAAATTAAAAAAGCTCTATTTAGCTTCCCAAGTTCTCAGCTGGAAAAAAAGTTCTCATGGTTCGACATCAGGACAAACGTTTTTTAGCTGTGAAGTTTCTGGGAATCCTTACAGCTTTTTGAGCCGTAAGAAAGGGTTTATGGTGGCTGGTGAATTTCGCTTTTCCAAAACGTGCTCCCCTTTGAGAATGTTCCCTAAATGGGACATTTAAAACTTATTCCTCCCTTCGAATAGTCAATTATCAATTAATTCGCTCTCGCACTGCAAACAGCTAGCCACCTGGTTAGCTTACCTCGTAGAACTGCTCCGGTGATCCCATGTTTGGATCCAACGCACCCTTCGCATTTAAAAATAAATGAAGCCTCGGTTCGTCTTGTATGCTTCCAATGTGCAACGTTGTTACATAATTCAAGTGTTTGAAATGTGTCTATTGAACAGGTCACTGATGCCGAATAGGCACTGAACCCACTTCGTGAAGGAAGGGGAGCTGAAACTGTCCATTTACGAGATCAAGGGCTAGAACCAGCCACAGAAGCGACGACGTCCCTGCCCTTTAAGTTGTGCTTATGGCAACGGAAGATAATTGAAGCCTCCGAAAGATCGAAAGTCAGGTTTGCTGCAAAAATAAAGCGACCTTATTAACATCTTGTTTCCAATCCTCTGATGTTGCTGTGGAGAGGCCGCCAGTCTTGGCAAGCACATTCATCAGATGTAGACCGCTTCTTTGCGTCGAAATAGTCTAGTGCTTAGAATAGTTTAGAATAGTTTAAAATAGTTCAGAATAGTTTATGCTTTTGTTGATCAGAAATGAAAGTTAGAAGAAGTAGGAAAAGATACAGGTGCCAAAGCACCCACCAAAGAAGCATTGTTATCAGGCCTTGTAAACTCTACAGGCCTTGTAAGCAGGCCTTGTAAAGCTTATCTTTGACACAAACTAAAGCAATGAATGAAAGCACCTAATACTACTCTACCTGGCGTTAATTTTTAACTTACAAAACCTCAAAGAAAACAAATACTATTAACAATAAGTTTTAAAGAATCACATCTTCAAGAATATTGTTTTTAACTTGGAAATCGCTGTGGCTTGTGTGAGGCAGTGCAGGATCCTCCATCAGTCTTACTGGAGCAGGCCTTCACCTCTTCTGTGGTATGTCAAAGCTGATCGAATAAGGCTCTCCATGAGTGATGGTATGCGATAGCAAAGAACCGCACGTCTTTCCCAATACGGGCGCCCGTACGTCTCACGCCTCAGGGTAGAACTCGTTGAATTGGCTCAGCAGTCGATCCGAAGAGGGCTTCATTGCTATGTCGGGGCACAAATTGAGTACGGAAACGTGACTTGAAAAGCGCGGAGAAAATAAAATCCTGGATGTCTCACCTTGCCGGTGTAGGTTATCCTCCTCTCTCAAAAGGTCAAAAGGTTTAATACAATCTGTACTACAAATGGCTTTTATACACACGAACACGCACACACACACACACACACACACACACACACACACACACACATATATATATATATATATATATATATATATATATATATATATATATATATATATATATATATATATATATATATATATATATATATACAAAAATGGTTTCGTCCACGGTAAAAAAAGAGAACAGATCCGTGGTCGAAACCATTTTTGTGTATATTCTACCGGCGTCCAGGAAAACTTTGTTCCTGTATATATATATATATATATATATATATATATATATATAATACTGTGCGATATGAGCAACGTGACTCTGGGCGCGACAACGACCGCTAGTAGTGAGCCGGGATAAGACTTATGCAGTCAAAACTCGATTTCACGAAACCCTGATCTAACGAAGCGGATTTAGCGGATATATCTCAGTACCGCCTCCGACAAACATAGACCCTAACACTCTGGTTAACTGGAAATAACGAAACCAATATCATGAACTGTGCCGGTTTAACGAACCTTTTCTCAAAAAATGGACCTCGAAAATTGTTAATTTTTGGTCTATTTTGTAGCGAACGCCACAAAATTGATTCATGGCGTGCCACAGATAACATCGGGGAGCACTTTTGTCCCGCTTTTATGAAACTATGCGGCAGAAAACTGAAGTTGGAATTTTGGGTTAAATACTCCTAATGGCGCCATCGGTAAAAAAATCCTCGCTTTTCGAATTGGCACTTTTTAGAATTAAGCACCAATTCTGCTTTTTCCATAGAGTCAAGTACCATAGCCGGGTGGTTGTTATGCTGCTTGAACATCTGGCCAAAATTCTCAATGTCATCCAGGTAGCCCATGCGAACGTTCCACTTCAAACGGAGGAAAAGGGTGTCCATCAATGTTATTAAAGTTGCAGGCGCGTGACAACGCCGGAACGACTTTATATACGTTAATTTCGTAGATGCCATCTGGCATTACGGAGGACGTCTTTTGGTTGTCTGCTGGATGAGCGGGAATTTGCCAATAGCCTGATCGTAAGCCCATTGACGAAAAGTAGGAAGCCGAGTGCAAACAGTCCATGGCGCCTTCAATCAGCGGAAGCAGGAACACATTTTTCCTAGTGATAGCGTTCAATCGGTGATAATCAACCCAAAACCTCCATGGCCAGTCTTTCTTTCTCACCAAAATGACCGCAGCTGCCCATGGACTGCATGATTCCCGTATGACGCCCTTTGCCAACATGTCTTCAACTTGTTCACTGATCAACTTGCGCTGTGAGGAAAACACTAGATACTGCTTCTGGCGAATCGGTTGTGCGCTTCCGCTGTTGATGGAGTGAGTAGCGCGAGATGGCGGAATGGGGGCGACCTTTCCTTACTTGAGAATTCCAACACTGATGCGTACTCAAAAATGACGTTAAGCAAGGTAGATCGGTCAGGCCAGGGCAAAGGCTTGTTGATCATGTGTAAAAGCTACGAGTCCTGGGAGGTAGGGTGCGTCGACTCGCCTAAGACAGACGCTGAACTTGCCGCGTATTCATTGAAGTGGTAGAGCTACAACCTACATCATATCACGGCCTCCCGAGCTGAGAAATTTTTCGCCCACAGTCCAGAGTGCCTTTGTCCTTCGGGAACAATGCAGCGAGGAGCGACAATGTTCTTCTTAGCGCAGGACACGGCAGAAGCCCCAATAATAGCATTGAACGTTTTAAGAGTGGCGTCTGGTGCCACTACTGGCACGAATCTAGCGGAGATTTCGTGAATAACAGTGTCTCCCAATACCCATAACGTGTCGAACCTTGCACTTAAAAGAGAGAACCATTGACGTATAGTTGGCCACTTCCACCATCGGCAGTGGCACCACACTGTTCCAAAAAGTCTATGCCAAATATAACTTCATGGGTGGACCGCACAAGCACAGTAGACACAGCTTTAGATTCGTGTCCACCGAGAGAAAGAGAGAGAGAGAGAGAGAGAGAGAGAGAGAGAGAGAGAGAGAGAGAGAGAGAGAGAGAGAGAGAGAGAGCACTTTATTTAACAATGGGTTAGCGCAGCTTGGTGGCCGAAGACCGTAGAGCTTCGGCGACTGTGGCTGCCCGACCCGTGAGCGAGTTCTGGATATCCAGGTTTGAGCAACCCAGCGCTACTTCCCACTGGTCGACGGAGGTGATGAGAGGAAAGGGGTCAGATTTGCAGGCCCACGTATGATGATGAAATGTAGCCCGTTCTCCGCAGTTCTGGCGCAGTGTTGTGGGATACAATGAAGTGTGAATGTGATGAAGTACGGCTGAACAGGAGAGGGATTCAGTTTGAAGCTGTGTCCAAAGGCGTTCCTCTTCCGCTGATAGGGGCGGGTGGGTGGGAAAGTATTTGCGTCGGGAGAGGCGGTAATGTTCCGTGATGTCTCTGTACGGGAGTAAACTATAGGCTGACCTGGCTCCATGGGAGGCAGTGCCTGCATCACAGGCCCGGGAGACGAGAGCTCGGGCTGCGGTGTGTGCCACCTCATTTTCTCCAATACCCGTGTGGACAGGGACCCAGATCAATTCTACAGTATCAGCAGGTGTCCACCGAAAGTGACATTAAGAATGGAAACAACGAGCGGACGCATTCACCCCCAACACCACGAAAAGTTACGGGGCCGTCCCCGTCGAACATCACTTTTCCGGACTGCTGGAAGGCTACCGGAAGCTTAAGAATGTGATGAAGGAAGACGCCTTTCCTTTGCCACGAATTGATGGCTCGTTGTATTGGTTGCGCCATGCTATTATTTTCTCTTCTATTGATTTGCGCTGAGGTTATTGGCAAATTGAAGTAGATGAGCCAGAGCGCGGAAAAGCAGCTTTCGTTACTCCGGATGGTTTCTACGAATTTAGGGTCCTACCATTTGGATTGTGCACAGCGCGCCCCCTACTTTCTAGCGGATGATGGACACCGTTCCATCCGCACTAAAACGCAGACGTGCCCTTTATTTGGACGAAGTGGAGGTATTTTAAACAACGTTCGAAGAGCACCTATAGCGTATGAGTGCAGTTCTTGAAACCATCCGATCCCCCCAAATGCCGCTAAAGCCAAAGAAATGCCCCTTTGGGTACGAAGAGCTAAAGCTTTTGTGCCACCTGGTCAGCTTAAGGGGCGTCCGCCGTGACCCTGACAAAACGGCCACAGTCACCGCTTTTCGAACGCCAAGCGACAACATCGCCGTACGTCGTTTCGCGGCCTCTGCGCGTACTATAGCCGCGTCGTGGAAACTTTTTCCGACGTAGCCCGGCCGTTAACTCTCTTAACAACGAATGACTTGCAGTTCAGTTGGGGCCCGAAAGACTGCGCAGAGTTCAGTGAACTCAAAAGTCGGTTGCAGAGTCCACCTGACGCTGACACTAAACTGCATACTGATGCAAGCAACACCGAATTAGGTGCAGTACTTGTACAGGGGCAAGAGAATGTACAGCGGGCCATCCCTTATGCCAGCCGTACTCTGTTTCGGGCCGAAGCCAAATATACTGTACAACTGAAAAGGAATGCTTGGCTGTCGTGTGGTCCGCAGCGAAATTACGACCACATCTATATGAGCGACATCTCAAGGTGGATACTTACCACCATTCTCTGTGCTGGTTGGTCAACCTGAAAGACCCTTCTGGACACCACGCTCGCTAAAGTCTAAGGCTACAGAAATTTGATGTTAGTGTCGCCTGCAAGACCAGCGGTAAACACAGCGCCGCAGACTGCCTCTCCCACACCCCGATTGGTTGAATCTATACCGAGGATGTAGAAGACGGATGCTTTCTGGGAGCCGTAACTCCTTCTGACCTCGCTCAATAGTAACGAAATGACCAGGAGCTTCGCCAAGTCATCGATTACCTCGAAGGATGCACTTCACAACTATCCAGACCTCCTTTCGCACGCGGCCGTACCTCATTCTGTCTGCGCAACAACGTCCCGTATAAAAAAATGTTGATGCCGTCGAAACAACATAATTGCGTGTTTCACCAAAAGCACTACGGGCAGAAATTCTGCAGCCTGTCAAAATCAACCGTCTTCCAAACATCTCGGCTTCGCCCGTACCTTAGCTCGCATACGTCTTCGGTATTACTAGCCGAAGCGGGCCCGTGATGTCAGACAGTACGTACAGGCTTGCCGAAAGTGCCCGAGGCGGAAAACTCCACCCGTAAAGCCTGCCAATCAACTCCACCCGGTTCACCCTCCAAAATGCCGTTTCATCACATCGTTGTGGATCTTCTGGGGCCTTTTCTTCTGTAATCTTCCGGCAACAGATGTATTGTCACCGCTATGAACTATTTAACGCATTACTGTGAACAAAGACTCTTCGCCGAAGCACAGCCACTGAAGTCTCCAAGTTCTTTATTGAGAACTTCGTACTTCGTCACGGCGCCCCGATACTAGTTATCACCCACATGCGAGCTGCATTCACAGCGCAACTAATCACAGATATCCTAAAGCTCAGCTGCACGAGCCGCTGGAGGGATATCGCGCACCACCCGCATGCGAGTTGTCAAACGGAGCAGCTAAAGAAGACCATTGCCGACGATATGCTCTCCATGTACGTTGACATCGACCTTCGGAACTGGCACTCCGTACTTCAATATGTGACCTTCGCCTACAGTACGGCACCGCAGGCAACCACAAGGTTCACCCCGTTTCGCGTGATTCATAGTCGAGACGTCCTGACAGTGTTGGACTCCATGCTTTTACCTGACGAGTACTCTTTAGTCACCACAGACGCCGAAGAAAATTGCACAACGCCCAGAGGCCCCACGGCGGCTTGGTCGCCAGCGAATTCGATGTCAGCAAGTAAATTATGCCCGGCGGCAAAATATGCCCGTCTCAGAGATGTTACATATCGACCAGAAGAACTCGTCTGGGTGTGGAGCCCTGGTCGCCGGAGGGGGTCACTCCGAAAAATTGACGTGTCGCTACTTCGGTCCCTACAAAGTTGTGCCCCCGACAAGCGACGTCAACTACGAAGTTCTTTCTGAGGGCACGGTACGTTCTCCTCGCACCAGGTCACAGCCCCACGAGGTTCACGTAGCAAGAAGTAAGCCGTATCACACCCGTTGACTATATTGAACTGGCGTGTTTGCACGGCGAACGTTAGTAAACATTTTTGTTTTTGTTTTTTGAGACATGCGTCGAACTCTACTTTTTGATATATATATATATATATATAGCAGAACAGAGAGATACGGGACGAGGGACTCGGTAAAGATACATATCAAGGTTGCAGTCGTCATTGCCAGTGCTATTCGGCTTTTTTTCGAAATATATAATAGGGCCGAATGACGTGTGCTTGTCACGTTTCTTTGATTCATTGATAAATAAGCGAAAATATAAGTCGAGAAAAAATCCGCCGTTTTCCGGGAGCGGGACTCGAACCCACATCTCCGCATAACCGGTGCGGTGCGTTAACCAATTACGCTATCCCCACAGCGGCTTCTCTCTCGACTTTAAAGCGGGGGTTTATATTTACAAGAGCTCTGAGGCCGGTCAACTAGCGCCGCCCCTCGACTACCGCGGGAGACGTAGAACGTCTTCTTTCCCAGCGGCCGCCACGTAGAACGTGGTCGGAGGTCGGGGTTAGCAATTGGCATATCCGAACTGCTGGAGCCAGTGCCTCGTAATGCATGTAGCAGAACAGAGAGATACGGGACGAGGGACTCGGTAAAGATACATATCAAGGTTGCAGTCGTCATTGCCAGTGCTATTCGGCTTTTTTTCGAAATATATAATAGGGCCGAATGACGTGTGCTTGTCACGTTTCTTTGATTCATTGATAAATAAGCGAAAATATAAGTCGAGAAAAAATCCGCCGTTTTCCGGGAGCGGGACTCGAACCCACATCTCCGCATAACCGGTGCGGTGCGTTAACCAATTACGCTATCCCCACAGCGGCTTCTCTCTCGACTTTAAAGCGGGGGTTTATATTTACAAGAGCTCTGAGGCCGGTCAACTAGCGCCGCCCCTCGACTACCGCGGGAGACGTGCGGCCGCCACGTCTCCCGCGGTAGTCGAGGGGCGGCGCTAGTTGACCGGCCTCAGAGCTCTTGTAAATATAAACCCCCGCTTTAAAGTCGAGAGAGAAGCCGCTGTGGGGATAGCGTAATTGGTTAACGCACCGCACCGGTTATGCGGAGATGTGGGTTCGAGTCCCGCTCCCGGAAAACGGCGGATTTTTTCTCGACTTATATTTTCGCTTATTTATCAATGAATCAAAGAAACGTGACAAGCACACGTCATTCGGCCCTATTATATATTTCGAAAAAAAGCCGAATAGCACTGGCAATGACGACTGCAACCTTGATATGTATCTTTACCGAGTCCCTCGTCCCGTATCTCTCTGTTCTGCTACATGCATTACGAGGCACTGGCTCCAGCAGTTCGGATATGCCAATTGCTAACCCCGACCTCCGACCACGTTCTACGTGGCGGCCGCTGGGAAAGAAGACGTTCTACGTCTCCCGCGGTAGTCGAGGGGCGGCGCTAGTTGACCGGCCTCAGAGCTCTTGTAAATATAAACCCCCGCTTTAAAGTCGAGAGAGAAGCCGCTGTGGGGATAGCGTAATTGGTTAACGCACCGCACCGGTTATGCGGAGATGTGGGTTCGAGTCCCGCTCCCGGAAAACGGCGGATTTTTTCTCGACTTATATTTTCGCTTATTTATCAATGAATCAAAGAAACGTGACAAGCACACGTCATTCGGCCCTATTATATATTTCGAAAAAAAGCCGAATAGCACTGGCAATGACGACTGCAACCTTGATATATATATATATATATATATATATATATATATATATATATATATATATATATATATATATATATACAGCATACGACAGATAAAGCAATTGGGGAGTGGTTTGATTGCTTTTGGAATAAAGAACCTTCCGTTTATTTCTGATAAACTGTTAAAAGCCATGATGTCTACAGCGCTCTCAACATGAAAGATGATTTGCTGTGGGAAAATAAAAGAATAAATATGTCTTGCAGAAAAGAAAACAAAATGAATGGCAAAACCAGTGATTTGAACTACTATTTTGAAGGCCTCTACTACTACTTCGACAGCTGCCGCGGAGCAGTGTTTACGTCGCCCACCGTATTGAAACCTTATATTTACACTTCATATCGAACAGCTGCCACACTTCCTCATAATGTTTAATTTTTGGGTTTTCTTAATTTGCCTTGTGTATTATGGTTTTTAATGGAGGATAGGCTACGGGGTAAGATATGCCACAGGTTTTTTTCCAATAACAACAAGAACATTTCGCGTGAATCCATAACTCTCACAGGGATATCCGAGAATTATCAAGCACTCCAAACATCCTCTATCAAGGCATGGGAGTGCTAGAAGTCTAGGTGCCCGGGGAAGTCGTAGCTGTGTAAACATAAGTGGACGAAGCAGGCATTCATTTAATTTACTTGAAATCAGAACCTGCGCGATAAAGACAGAAAGCAAGGGCTTCACTGAAGAAAGATGAAATGTGCAGAACTGTAAATACGACATTCTATCACATATGCGGCCAAACACCACGATAAAAAAAGTGAACAGTGTGGCAGCTTTTAAACCATCTAGCTCGCCAAGTCTCGGAAGGACTTGATTCTTCACGTGTATGAAAAGGTGGCTTTTCGTAGACGACTTGAAAAAGGTAATCAAGGTGGCGTTGAGGCAAAATTCGCATGTCCGAACACAAACAGCGCATGCCCCTCGTGGAGGTTGAAAAGGAGGCAACATGCCAGCGGAGTTCTGTGCGTCAACACGACTACGCAAGCAACTGGCGGTTCACAATACATTTCTTCTGAGCGCACACACGAAAAAGCGGTCCCACTTGAACCGGCGGTGAAATTTTGAGGCGGCATGCGAACGAGGCAAATAAGCTGAAAAACTACAGAGACAAAGGGTGGTTTCGGTAAACGAGGCATACAGAGAGCGAGCGAGAGAGAGAGCGAGCGAGCGAGAGAGAGAGAGAGAGAGAGAGAGAGAGAGAGAGAGAGAGAGAGAGAGAGAGAGAGAGAGAGAGAGAGAGAGAGAGAGAGAGAGAAGAATGGTGTGAGGACAGGAAATGTCAGAAGCACCTGCTGCATCCTTATTGAAGAGAATACACCGCTTACACAGCATGCCTATAACAGATACTGTAACAGACAATGGTGTGTACGCAAAAATTGCGTTGGCTGTATAGGTAGTGCACCAAAGGTCAAACGCAGTGAAGAGGTTTCATTAACGATGAATTTAAACCGGAACAGGTTGATTTCTCGTTGTGTTCAGTAGAAGGTTTGCACGCAGCGCGATATTAAGCATTCAGCCACAGGGAACGCAATGATTGTGCTGCATCACTACTGTTGGAGAAGACAACGACGTAAACACCGAATTCCCTCCAGTCTGATTGTTCGTGTTGGATTGGGGGAGACCGAAAGCTAACGGTCACAACGACTGCCTTTAAATTATGCTGCTAAAGTTCAGCTAAAGAACTTGTTTATTAAACAGGCTCATACAATAGAGACCCTTCCGTGCAACGAAGGTAATACGGGTAATAAAATAATACATCCACATTGTATGTTCCGAGTTCAAATCGAAACGCAATGCAGAAAAGGTAATTAGACGAGATAATTCCACAGAATAACCAATAAAAACGCAATAGATAATTACACAATATTTCAAAGTCACCGTCGCGTATTTGCCCCAGATTTTGTGTGTCTGTGTGTGCGTGTGTGGAATTTTGCACTGAACTATCTTAGGCGTTAATATTGTTGAATATTACCATTAATTAGGAGTGTCATCTCTTCTAGAAGTTTTAGCGTTTCTGTATTTGTTATTATCGCAGGTTTCCTTCTTGTGAGATTGTTTATATAGACGGGAATAAGTTGTTCCCTGTATTTTTGTTGTTGTTGTTGTTATGGAGCAGTTCTGTAGGTTTCCTTCTTGTGAGATTGTTTCTATAGACGGTAATAAGTTGTTCCCTGTATTTTTGTTGTTGTTGTTATGGAGCAGTCCTGTAAGTACGGGTGGAAGCTGTCTGCAAGTAGCTTAAGTTTACATTTTTTTACACTTGCACGCACTACAATTGTAAAGTAGGCCAAAGGAAAAAAAAAGAAGATTTGATACGTTTCTTGTGAGATGTCCAACTTTCAGACAAACACCGAAAAATTCTAGAGGTCATTGTTTTTGTCACCGTGGCAAGCTGCCTCACAAAAGACAATTTCTCGAAAATTCCTATAAAACAAATATGGCGTCCAATGAGTGAAACATTTTTGTAAGAAATTGTTCGCGTTATTGATAACAAGTAGAATACGTTGTGTGGCAGAATGTACAAATAATGGAAGTCACATTTTCCTGAAAAAGTCCTTCACTACATGTGATACGCAAACGAGCATTACCTGAACCTTGCTACAGTTGAGACGCACCTTTAAAAACATTTTAATAAATGAGTCGTCACATGCACGTGACCGCGCCTCTACAGTGACGCAAAAGTTATGATGCCAAACTAAATTTCATATATCCTCTGTTTATGAGTGTTAGGTATGCGTTTCAATTACTTCCAAACATTTCAGAGCATCTACTTTTGTTATATTTGCCGACACATGTGTGCGCGTATATATTAACCGCTCATTTGAGAGAAAACATGGGCTTCTGTGCTGGAAGGTATACAAAGAAACATGCAAATCTGTCACTGTTATATGCTTTTACGCAGTATAGACGGTGCAAATAAAAACACAGCTTAAGTTCAGTCCGGAACGTAGAGAAGGATTTTCTTTTTTCTGAATAATCCGAAATAGCAAAATAACTATGTGTATGCTGTGATTGTCACCTAAGATGTCATAATTTTTCACGCGCGGTTCGTTTTTATATGAATATTATTCATGTTGTTTTAATGATTTAGGCTGACGCGACGACATGCAGAAAGTAGCTTCGGAATTTCTTGTTGCAGCGTCTTTCCGGGAAAATCGTTTAAAATATACCACAAAAGCTGAATTCTCGCTTTTGTTTACCATAAACTATCATGACGACACCACAAATGTTTATTTCATTCGAAAAATTGCTACTGCAGAATGCAATCATTCAAATTGCTCGTTTGTGAGCAGCCGCCAGCCCGAACAATCATGTCAACTTAACATCACTACAGACGTACGCTCATCACATTGCGCAATACCCAGCGCACTTTCGGGCAGGTGAACCGATGCTTTCAGTATTACCTCCCTTTTCGTATCTTATCCGACATTAGGTGCTTGCAGACAGTTTTGTGTCACACATAATCCCCAACGTTTACGCGCCTTCGCCCTTCTCATTATCGTCTAATATCGTACCTATCTTCGGCTGCAGTCACTCATTGATCACAGAACTCAAGATTGCACCCCCTTCGTGCCACTTTTTGGTGACATCTCACTCGGACTCAGATTAACCTAACACCATCGTAATAGCAGCCCTTATCCCTCGTTGCCATTGCGTCAGAGAACTATAGTTGAAGCGTGTGAATCAGCTATATACGTATAGCTTTGCGATGTGAACCAGCGATTTATTGTGCAGTGCTTAGTTTACCATTTTTCGTCTATAATCCCGTGCTCGGGCGCGTAGTTTGAACATGGGTGAATTACTCCTTCCTATCACTAATAACACAATAGAAATAGTTGTAAATTTATGCGTGGGAAAAATACGCGAGGGAAGTTGAAATTGGTGGCAACGTTTTTCATCTCTAGTTTATACCGAGGGAATCTCCCCGAAACGCTCTCCTGCAACTGCAGAAACATTAGTTTCGCTTTCGAAATCTGCGGCTTCTGCATAATGCGGCCGGCGTACAAAGTGTAATCTGTCTGGGGCCGCGATTAATTAAAGCGGCACGCAGCACCGGAACGAGGCTAATGAAACCGCGGCTTCCCTTTTGGGCGCTCCCGGTCCCAGCATTTGCCGCCAGATATGCCCGCGGCAACCACCTGGAAAGGAATGAGCGGGAAACAAACGTGGGATAAAAATGCGTAAAAGTGCGGAGGATTACTTGCCGTGAACTGACGAATCGTTTATTTTTAACTTACCGCCTTTGGTATTTTCAAGTTGCGCAACAAGGCCCTAAAAGTCATTCCTGAATATGTGTGACGTGTTTTGCCCCCACCAATTTCTTTTTTTTTTTTGTTGGTGCTAGGAGAACTGCATAGAGCCCTTCCTTGCTTATGGCTCACAATGTAGAGATAAGGTCACCGCATGTATAAAGGTTAAGGGAATGACAAAATAGCATAGTATAACCTTTTTAATTAATGTATCGCAACGCACTTCAGAATTGTATAATCAGAGGCACAGAACATTTAACAGCATGTCGGTATTTGGAATATCCTAAGGGCATTCAGGCATGCGTTAGGGAAATTTTGCAGCAGCAACCTACTGCTATGCAGCGATTCAGCACAAAGTATGGACTTAAAAAAAAACGATGCATTGCAAATTAGCTTCAAACTGCAACTATTAGGTGTTTAATTTTTTGTGGTTATGATGGAATAAAACATTCTCAGCTGTTGCTGCCGCTCCTCCCCCACACCGAGACATTTCTTAGCAGTGCGCCTTCTTTTTGTGCTGTGTTTTCGGGGCCCGTGTTAAACGCATCGCTGCGTTTAAGTGCCGCGTTTATTAGACGGATGCTCTTTGGCTCAAAGTGGCATTTACTGCTTTCGCATAAAGAACTTAGGATCGGCTCCTCACAGGCCAGAAACACGCGAGGAGTCGCTGCTGCTTGGGCCCTCGTTATTAAGTGCTCTTGACCATGAGGCCAGGAGCGACTAAAGTCACGTTCCCACTGATCAGGGGAGGTAGGCTCACAAAAGGCGGTTTGTGGTAGATTCTGATGACAAGGATAGTTGAAGGTTGTATTAGGATTTAACAAACAGGACAGAAGGACATATAAAAAATAATATAGGAGCACTGAGTATGTCAGGCACACAAAATTTCACGTTAATGACGACATAAAATAATGATAAAAATTTTATTCGGCGTGGTCCTTACGCAGAAAAAAAAACTAAACAGGTCTTTCCAGCGGTGCAAGGTTAGAATACCAAATTTCATACGCGCCAAAACCGTTGCCTTCGGAACATCAATGTGTCTTTAATAAGTTCATTGTGTGAGCTTGATATTGGGCAGGTGGTCGTCTGCTGTCCGTAAGAAGTGCATCAGCATAGCATGCGCGACGGGGCTTTATGCCAATGTGAATATCGCATCGAAGCTCTTTTTTTTTTTTTTTTTTAGTTTTGGGTGCGTGCTTGCGGTAAACGTGCGAGTTTTCACTCGTTTCCGGCGGCAAATTTGGAAAAACGGTTTTGTTTGTTCAATGATACCGGAGAAAAAACCGAGTATTGGGGGCACAAGCGACTAATATTCTTGTAAGGGATTTCACAAAGCAGCAGAGTCTAATAAGAAAGTTTGTAGGCTGCGCCATAGCTCCCACAACGTGCGTAGTTAGCAAACCACAGTTTGTAATTTCAATAGATATTTTTTTTCGGATCACAAAAACGGCTCATGTTGGTCAAACAAACAAAAAGAAATTCCGAAATTCGATTACTTTTGAAGTACTCCCTTTTCCGTTTCTCCGTCCGGTACCTTCCATCTTTCCTTTATTGACATTGTGCACCGTTAAAATGTGCAGATGGGATACTAACACCTCTCATGCAGGGTTGGGGCAAAAAACGTAGCAGATCAACGCGGACAAAATAACACGAGCGCAGAGCTTTCCTCTCACAGAGAAACGCCATAAGATCTACTAGAGCTTGGAATGGGGCTTGTTGGTTTTTGACTCAGAACATTGCTGGCGCTATACACTCACACAAGTGCGCTTCACCTGTGTGTGTATTTCTTCGTCATTGTCCCGCCTAGCGCCAGCAATATGCCTAGCCATAAGATCGACAGTGAAAGATACGCCCTTATACTTAGGCCCTTTCTCCACGCTCCGCCTGATTCGAAATCTGTCAAAACGCCTTTCATTTTCGTCCACCTCTTTCTTCTTTCCTCCACGTTCTTATGTTTTTTTTTTCGCTGATCCGGTGGTATTTCTACAACTACCACTGCAAAATGGAATTATTTAAAAGGAATGCGCAATTTCAACCCATGGAACAAATCAAAAACAGGAGATAACGAAACGCAAAATATACAACTGTTCCCAAATGGCGTGGTTCGGCAAGGACATTTCTTATGCCATCTCTGCAAAAATATCTCATTCTCGACGTTGCATCTCTGCAAAAGTAGGAGCCCCTTGAAAGTGTGGGAACACTCCTAGGATGAGAAATGAATGCGGCCATAAAAAGCGAAATACATTCCAAAAGCGATGACAGACAGTCAAGGCTGGTTTTATTCAGCGTGTTTTTCATATTTCGCGGGGCAAAGGAAAACCAAGCAGTGAATGCTTTTGAGCACTATTGCGCTTTAGGCAAATAAGGTAGCGCTACGAAGGGTCACCCACGGGTGTGTGCACATTCGAACTATCCTAGAGGCGTTGTGGCGCTGCCACCAGCGTTTGGTGGACCCACGGTTCAGCCTCGCTGCGAGCCTTCTGCATGCTATGGAGCCTAAATACGGCAGGGTGCTTGCCAACATTGCAGTGTAACTCTTTCCTCTTGACAACGATTTTGTTTAAAAGTAACATCGGCTCTCCCGCAGTTGCAAAACCTCACAGGAGCCTTCGAATATATATGGCACCGCTTTCGCTTTTTTTAAAGCGAAAGCTTTTTTAGTGGAACCGATTGTGTTCTATCGGAAAACTAAGACATTTCCCCATTGACCGGTTGGTCGACCGAAAACCTCCGATAAGATCTCTGGACACAGCGCGCGTGCGTGTAACCGGGCCTTCATTGGGCCAAAACGCTTACTTGAAAATCGCGAGGACACAACGGTCCCATATAAGAGAATGTACGCATCCATAATGAAGAAGGAATGCAATAGTAGGCCTTCATCTCATAAACCGCGTATCGGTATACACTTAGCTCGCTAGTAGATGCGTTAACTTAGTGCGCGAAAAATCATCGCATGGGTTTGTTCTGCGCTTGCGATTTGGGTCTTTGAAGGTTTTTTGGGAAGGTTTTGACGCAATTTTGACGCAGTTTTTATCTCAGAAAGCTTTCGCGCCTTTCTCAGCTTTCTTTCGGAAGGGGCGGTAAAGCTTTTGTCTGGCTTGTGCAGGTTAGTTCAAAACGGCCGTTCCCGAAATATGGATTTCGAAGGGCTACCGCGAAGCTGTTTTTGTTAACGCAGAATGTGGACGTTTCAAGCGTACCGAGACTCGTTTTTCTTGGGTGGCGAAGTTGACCTGCATTTAAAAAAAGAAAAACACCGCCGCCGTGGCTCAATGGCTAAGGCGTTGTCCTGCTGCGCATGAGGTTGCGGGTTCGATTCCCGGCCGCGGCGGCCGCTTTTCTGATGGAGGCGAAAAGCAAAAACGCCCGTGTGTACGAGATTTCGGCGCACGTTAAAAATCCCCACGTCGTCAAAATTCATCCGGAGCCCTTCACTACGGCGTGCCTCATCCCCTGCGTTGCGTCGGCGCGTTAAATCCTACAATCCATACAATACAATCAAACCTTCATCTAAAAAGCGTATTGCTTTCAGTAGTACACGTAAACAAACTGAACGAAGCCTCACGGCATACCGACCCATTGCTAATTAAGGCTCCCAGCGAGAGCACATCACCCTCTATTGATTCAGTATCAGAATCAGAAAAGAGTATTTGTCCAGTAATAATATGTACATGAGTGATAATACGGAAGGTCCCAGAGCCAAGGGCTGCAAGGGAACCTCCCGGCTAATGAGCTATTTGCTGCGGCCCGTTTGTGCAAAGAGATACCTTCCGCGTATTTGCGTGGACTTAGTTTCCGTTGCGAGATCAACGATAGCGGCCTAGTAAATATTTATTTCCCGTAGCGGTGAATGGGTATTTTCCCAGCACTCTGGTTCGATGTGCTAGTAAACCCGCACATCTTTTGGGATTTCGTTCATCCTTTGAACAAAATAACGACTGAGGTGTCGGCTATGGTTTAATATGACAGCATGCAGTGCAACCAGTTTGCTAATGTCCAGTGCAGGAAGAGTGCTTCACCCACGTATTGACAGTCACTCTCATTTTTCTTCATGCAAGCGCCCTCTTCGCAAACGAATTTTCTTCTACCCTTCCTCCACTGAATTATCTGCCTTCCCTCGTCTTTCATCTCATGGCCTGCTCCCAACTTTCCCTTGTTCAACTTGACTGGCACACCTACTCTCTATCCTCAGCCTCACTTATCCCAGCTCAACTCCGCTTCATTCTCTAAGTACACCTAGAAGACCTAAAAAAGTTGGTTTCCTAATCTACGACGCTCTTTTTCTATTCCTAAGCATTCTCTGAAAATTCCGTTTTTCCCGCTCGCTTGTTGGGCTGAGTTATGTTTTGTTTAGTTGTATTGATTATGTCATCATCTTTCTTCATATAAGTAACCAACGAAAGTGCGCGTTCGTTGTATATCGTTCTTTTTAGTTATAAAGGTAAACTAGCGTTTATTATGTCAGCTCACCGGAGCTCAAATGGGTGTCCATGAAGCCTTCTCCGAATTTGACATACCCCCCCCCCCGCCCCCAAACCAGCCGCTGTTATGCAAAAAGGTGGCCGGAGCCCAAGTTTTAACGCTTGCCTTTTGAACAACACGCCAGCCAAGCCAGACGCATAAAGGGCAGCATATAAGCGTTGGGGTAGCTTTCAGCTACAAGACATAAAAAAACAGACAGAAAAGTCGGGAACTGAATAAGTGTGTGGGCGACTTCAGCTGCAAGTGCAAATTATCTACACTATAACACGGATCAACATAGTTTATTGTGGGGTCCCCTATCCTTTTTTCAAGCCCAAATGGGGTCCTCAGCATGCTCATGGTTGAGAACCGCTGATGTTAGAGCATTTTCCGAATGCACGGAGCCCGCCCTAACTTTACGCCGATTTGATTCTTGGTATCAGCGTGGTAAACTCGTCCAAAACGTATTAGTGCCCATCTACTAGAATTCTGTTACGGACATTCACGAGGAGGCGCTATGTGCGTCTGCGCAATATTGCTTTCACTGTTTTCGGTGACAGTGGTATGGTGCAAACGGCTTTATATACATACGGGTACGGGAACTGGAAATTTTAAGAAGGTGGTCTATAATGAACGTTCGGTCAGTACGAACGTATATTGCCTTTTGTTCAGAGCGCCACCACCCGTCTCGATCCCTAGATCAAAGTTTAAATTACAACTAAAAGCGTTGGCACTTTAAAAATGGGTATGATAGCTTGCAAAACTGTAATTCTACACATTTTCCAGATGGAGTAAAAAAAAGTTAGTGTGACGCCCCCCCCCCCTCACCTCTTTCAATTTTCTAAGGTGCAGATGCTTGCTGGCTACCTATAGCAAACGACGGCTTTCCCAACGCCGAACACTAAACAAAAAAGCAAACAAATCAAATAGCTTTTACAGGCAGATTTGTACCTTCCAAGGCGCGCGGAAATGCGCTAGTAAGCAGGAAACAGCTCCACTTCCGCTGGTGTTCTCAGCCGCGTGAAATTGAATCTTTCATCGATTTTGGATAAGCAACGCCTTCCTCTCTGAAAAACGGCACCCGACCCATCGGAAATTATTGTTGAATCTGTGAAATTGGAGTGACGAATCGTGAAAGATGTCGAGCAGATTTTCCGCTACGATCACTATGACCTTTGCCCTACTCTGTAAACCTTTTTACACCCTCCCTATCCGATATGGGTGTAATCATCCTGGCCTATGGAGATCCCCTTTAGAAAGAGTGTTTGCCTAAAGAGGTGTTCGGAGAAAAAGGGCGCTGAGCCACATTTTATACCGCTCTACAGATTACGCACGCAAGCAACTCGGCATTAGTCTGACAGGAGTACACAAAGCCTATACTTACAATAGCTTGCAGTGTTTCCACCTTTGCTTTTTTATAGCGAGCAGAAAATAACCGATTTGCAGGGTTCGCAGGCACTTTGCAAAAATAATGCAATTTAGCGCTAATTCTGATACAGGAGGCATACGAAGAACAGTATGTAAAAGTCGGTACAGTAAAACCTCGTTAATTCTAACTCGGTTAATTCAAACTTCCGGTTAATTCGAACTCACGCCCTGGTCCCGGCACAGCCCTGCATAAATCAATGGGGGGATACTCCAGATAATTCGAACGTGTCGGTATCCAGAAGGGTTAATTCGAATCGGAATCCCCTGGTTTCCAACGCTCCTGGCAGACGAAATTGGCCCAGAGTGGTTACAATATGTTACAAGTGGTTGCAGAGTGGTTACAATGCAAATCCAAACCAAACCAAATTTACTAGACATACAAAACAACGAAACAGAAAAACAACAGCGGTGCCGGTGGGCTATGCTCCTGCAACAGCTTTTTCGCGCTTACAGAGGGCGCCGCGCCACTGGCGCCAGTGCTCCGGGCGCATGCCATTAATAATTACGAAACATTATTTACAAAATAACCTGCCACATAAGTGCAGGAGCGCCTCATTCGCGATAACGATTCCAGAGGTGGCTTCTTTGTGTTCTGCCCGCCCAGTGTGGCGTGATATCCATTCATTCTAGCGCCCACCCGCTAAATCGAACTCCACTTTATTCGAACAATTTTATGGTCCCTTTCGAGTTCGAATTAACGAGCGTTTGCTGTACGCAGGCTTACAAAACATAAATGTGAAGCGGAGTCAGTCGTGTCCACCTTTACCTAGAACGTTTTGTTACATACAAGCCGGTGGTGTTTAAACCGATTTCACGGATGATCCATACTAGACCTTTCCCTTTTCCAAGAGCTTTACCACTTGTGTTATCCGCGTGTATACCTGCGTACTCACATAGTGAAGTTTATGAGTAGGGTTCTGCGTTTTCGGAGTTTATTTTTGAGCATATTCGGAGGGCGTTTCTCGGAGTTTATTTTTGCGAATTCGGATTTTTTCGGAGCGACCTTTCAGATTACACAGACATTTTTCGGATTATTATGGTCGTAGAGTATTGATCTTTAAGAAATGCCATGTACAACAATAAAAGAAATCAAACAGCACAGACATTTTTATTGCAGAGTAAATATTTGCAACATTCGTGGTGACATCCATTTACAACTTGTTGTAGTATATGCAGGCATATTTTCCAATGTTAGTGTCTGTCACTGCAGCACGCTCCTTACGACTGACCAAGCGAAACATTGAGAATGCTCTTTCGACATTCGCACTAGATAAGGGAAGACCCAGAAAATCCAGTGCGCAACGTGAAAGGGTGGGCCAATCTCGTGCATCCATCCACCAAAACTGTCGCGGCTCCACAATTTCCTTCACAACGTAGGCGTGATACGCCGACCTCTCTTCCTAGCTGGGTAATATCATGCCCTCGCTGCACGACCAGTGTGAACAAGTCCTTGTAGATCTCGAACATGTGAGCTAGTTCTGCCCTCATGCTCGGGTTGACGATCTGAACCCAATACCAAAACAAATCGCTGGTGTATCGCAAGGCGTCCGCAATATTTCGTTGGACGGTCTGGCTCCACTTCTCGGCTACAGCAACGTAGTACTCATGGAAGCTTTTAACAGCGTACAAGCGCTTCTCCTCTTCAACAATGTCGATCATGCAGTTGACTTCCCCGCCAAAACTCGTCACTGAGGAGTCGACCCATTGCTTAACAGTGCCTTCAGGCGCACAGCAAGTAGGGAATAGACCTCATGCGCCAATGTAGACTCAGCTTCTAGTTGCTTCATTATTGAGAGCACTTCGCTCGACGTTTTTTCTAAGAATCTGAGCTCAACAATCAGGTCATAAAGAGAGCTATATGTCATAACAAACACTTTAAGCTTGTCACACTTCTTCCCTTTTGCATCATCGCTTTTTAGAAATGCCGCAATAGCGCGCCGGTAGTCGAGGACGGCAACAAGAGCTTGGTGACACGAAAACCATCTAGATGGGCTGACAGTCGATAAGCACTTCAGATAAGACCAGCATTGTAGGCCGACACGAGGATCAGCTAACAAGAGAAATCACCGAGTCCTAACAGATTGTTTCATTGAAAGAGAAATGCGTTAGCACAGCTTCCATAACACTGACAAAGAAAGAACTGAAATTCTTATGCAATCACTAGTTTTTGGCTTCCTAAAGTGCCTTTTTTAACGCGGGTGTTTGAACTGTCATCTTCCCCTTTTTTAGTTTTTAGTTTTTATTGTATTTGCTTATGCTGCTCCCCTTTCCCTCTTTTCTTTCCTTCGCACTGTACCATCCCGTATAAAATCGGGCATCACAGTGAAAACAAACGAGTTGATAGTAGCGCCGTGACCCGTCCACTTCGTTCGTCCTTGTTCCTTTGCGCTTACTCAAACGTTCAATCTTTAGCGAAATGAGTTCAGCGAAGGGCGAATGAAATTCTAGGAAAAGAACATATCCGGGAAAAACCGAATTGGAGTGGCAGTGAAGGTGAGAAGTGTTTGACCTTGGTTCGACTATTCCTGTGGGGAAAAAGCTTGTTTTTCATGATAAGGACGCAAAACGACTCTCTTTATGAAGCTTGGGAACGCAAGTGACGAAAAAAGTGGAAACATGAAAATAGAATAGGAAAAAGTGTTTCGAGGATGCCATGGAAAGATAAACGGTAGTCTGGTTTTCACAGACGGCGGCGCCTGAATTCAGAGTTTTTCGCATAAATCCGAATTCGAAAAATTTTTACCGGCGAGTGTTTTTCGGATTTTATAGGATTTATCCGAAAGCGGAGAACCCTAGAACTTATGAGTCATTCTAGAACTTATGAGTCATCTCAATGTCTCTACTGGCTCCGGTATTTTACCACATCCGAAGAATCGAAAAGTCGCAAAACTCTCCGCCACCATTAACGCAATTAAAACTGGGATCGGTGGCAATAGAGCATTTTCCCTTTCTCTTTCTCTGCTTCCCACGCGGACGCGCTCTCTTGTTTCGCTTGAGAGCACCCAATCTCCGACTGCGTTCTTTGTTATTTGTAAATTGTGAAGGCACCCGCCTTGGGAATCGTTACCCATCGCTCTCTATTTTATTTTTTCGTGTCTTTTGCAGGAACCGATAGCTTTTCTCTTCCTTTCAACAAGAGGAAACACACAAGAGGAAGTAGAGGTACAAGGCTGAAGAAACAACGAAGCTGGGGGTCGACTTAGCCTCTTCCAGTTTTGCTAAGTTTTGCAAGACTTTGCGATGTTCTTGCTAGGCCAGGCTAAGTGTTGAGGGGTGAGGTCGAGTTTAGCCGAATTTTATGAGGTCGTTCCGGTCGGTGCCACACACTGACAGCGGACCCCAAGGGGAAAGAAGCTAGGTCGACCTCAAGCTGCGCTCTTTCTGCAGCCTTGCACAACTAGGGCTAGCTTTTTTTGCGGTTTAGTAGCCAAGAAAGACAATCACCTTTAAAATGGTATAGTAAGAGCTGCGCATACGCATATGCCCCTTATGCTCACACTCGAGCAGGCGGGAAAGCCGGCTTCACTATTATAATACCCAATCTGGAGTGGTGTGTTTTATTCCGGGATACGCAAACATTTGAGTAGGGTCATATTCGTCACGGAAATGACGCCAGTAAAACGAAGCAAGGGGCCTGTAAAGGGTGCACCCCTGCACACAGGGTCTTCTTGTGGGGAAGCAACCTTTAGAACTAAAAAAGTACGTTACACTTAGGGCTGTTCGTTTTCGGGTTTTATATTTTAACACAAAAGTGTTTTATGCCGGGATACAGCAAGATTTCACTGACGCCATATCCGTCACGGAAATTCCACCAGTACACCTTTGCCGAAGCGGCCCGCCAGCAGGACGCCGCTCGCCAAGCACACCCACAAGACAGCCGCCGATCCGTGAATCATGCTCAGCTACAGATTTCGCTGCACAATTCACTTTCACGTTTTGCCGAATCCTATGACCGAGGAATCAACCACATTTTTTTTTTGCGAACGGAACCGGTCCGAGCGCAAGCTTAAACAGCGCCGCTGTTAAAAACCCATTTTAGTGCATAGTAGCGCGCTCTACTCCGGAATCTGAGGAGGTCCAACTTTGAACCTCAGACACACAGGGTTTGTGAACATAATTTTGTGCACCCATTCCCAGACGAAGGCTCAAATCCTGAGTGAAAGCCTTATTATCTTCAAATAGACCGGGAACCAGGTTTCTGCAACTCTTATAGTGCTTGCCCATTAAAGGCGTGAATGGTTAGATGTAAGAGTAGAAGCTAGAGGTGAAAAAAAGGTTGGCGTGAATGTGGAAGGCTAGAAGTTAGAAGTGGAAGGTGGTCCGTAACAAGCAAAGTCAAGATCACTACAGCGTACTTCACTTACATAAAAACATCTGATGTGTTCTGTTGAATTTTGGTAATAGAAATACGGCTCCTAATCGCGCGAGTATTTTTATGAAATGGAGTAATTTCTCCGCCATCACTGAGACGGTTTTGTGATAATTGTGTCGACAGATTTTAGAGGCAGTTGTTTAGTCTCTTGTCTGCTATGTTACCTAGCGACTTGTAGGACTGGCGGTCGCATGCAACACGCTAGAATATATGCCGCATAGGTTCTAGTCATCGCATGTTGTTGTTGATAGTAGCATTACCTCTTTGTTTTGTTGCGAGGTGTAGACTGAGACAACGATTAAACTATACTTGAGTTGAACTGACTTAGGCTAATGTAAACAATTCTTAGTTGAAGTTAGCGAACATTCAAAGAATAGAAGAATAAACGCCGTGGTCATTTTTTTTTCTGGACTACTGATGAAAGTAAGCACAGAGAAAAAACGGGAATAAATCCTCCATAAACTTTAAGGAAAGCCTACATAAAATACTAGCTTAGCCTCTCTTTTCCAAGTATTCGAGGGGGTGACAATGAATTCAAAATGCCTTTATTGAAAACAACTGTGGCTTTTCTGCACTGCTATGACTTTCACTAACAAATTAGGTCGCGCAACGTGCCGCTATTTCGCCCACAGCACAAAAAGCATATTTTTAAGGAAGCTAAGGTTGCAATAATACTGAGTGGTTCCTTATGTACTTTTCAACGCAAATGTCGGTAACTCTAAAAGTTCGTGCTAACTTAAGCGGGGATCCTCAAGTCCGCGGCATGTTTCGTTCAGCTTGCCTAAATCCTGTTCTCGTGGTGCATGCGTAAATATTTCATTCGCTGATTTCGATGTGCTAATATTGTTTGCAATGAGCGCCAAACTTAGCAATGGATTTACCAACCGTCTAAATTCACCATTAGGCCTACCCATCGGCGAATGATGTCCTATCAGTCGAGGCCCATCTCGGGACGTTCTACCTTGCCTATTCTCATGTCCCGCATACGGTAGAACACAACTCAGACTAAGAGAACCTGATTGGCTGTAGTTTTGATAGGCGAGCTGTTGTACAAGCCCTAAGTTCGGTGTTGCAGGAAAAAAATACCAAGAAAACGCGGCGCGCTTGTAAGCGCATGCCCCCGCCACGTATGAGCAGTAGCATGAGGAAAAAAAAAAAGAACTGGCAACCACTTCGAACAGCGAGAAAATGCCCAGCGCTCGTGAGTGCGTGCATTGTGGCGACCGCCGAGGCCCCGACTCGTGCAGTGGCTTTAGCAAAAAAAGAAAAACCGGGCCATATCCCATAACGTGAAACCTGGGGAGGGGCGAAGCATGCAGTGTACAAATTTATTCAAAGATTATCAGGATCGGTCTTGCCCCACGGCGAGCGCTGATTGGGTGCCGGGGAAGCACCGGTGGGAGGAGCAATCGCGCGCTTGCTGAGGCGGTGGCTCTTTCATTTGCGCTGAACCGGATTTAAGCAATTAAATGAAAGTGAGACTGGCCGTAAGTTGTCTTCGTGTCACACGCTGCGGCATGCGTTCTAGCACGAGGCATTGGTGAACGAGTGTCCCGGTGTTGTAGTACCGTGACTACATAGACCAAAGGAGACGCCGACAGCCCGAGTCCCTAACGTGCTTCGTCCTTAAAAACTCAAGCGCTGTCGTCAAGCATTACCACGCATAAAAGAACAAAAAAACTCCAGCGCTAATGCTAAAGATGGAAAGACACCTTGATTGGGAGAGGTCACCACGACCGCCGCACACTCTAGAAGCCATTATAAATAATTGGAGACATGGAGACATGGCTACGAGCGTGCCAATCCTTCCAGAGACGACTTGCAGATCCCGCCACCACTCACTCGAGTCGATGACAGAGCTGGTGGAAGTCTACAATGCTGAGAATCACTTTTCATCCACCGCTCGCCGCGAAGACGACGACGACCTCTTCGATGTATATGACGACGATTACTAGCACCGCAACAACACAAGCAAACCATGATACGGAAACCTAACTATGTGTCCGGCAATTTCACCTACAGCTTCGCCATTCAAGTCTTGCGCGTGAGTGCAAGCTTCCCAGAATTTTTTTTTATTTGGCTTTTCCTGGGTGTTTAATTATGCACACCTTGGCTGGGAAACGGAATAATAGAGCCAGCGAGTTCATTCGCATTATCCCCCACCTCCTTTTCCCACTAGTAGACACCGTTCGCTGAACCACATGAGGCGGTCGAGGCCTCTGTCAACTTCAATTAGGATTTATTGAGTTCGTGTACGGTGCAGCTCGAACAGGGAAAGACCAAATGCCTCGGTTTCTTTCTTGAGCTGCGGCGCCAAACCGGAAAAAGGACCGTTCGAAAGCGCTTTGCTGAGCATCGCCGATGGCAGGTTTATGGGCTTTCCGCATACAATTTTTAGTGCCCCTTTAATTGCAGGCCATTCATCGTATTGGAATAATTAAGCATAAATGATTAACAAATATTGATGGAATTTCACAACAGTTTCTGGGAAGTTATAAGCGGTCTCGCCATATGTTGAATGTATTGTCATGTATATGCATGTATCGGGTCCACTTGCTTCAAGATTTGCGTTTGACGCAGCCCAGTTTTACTTTAGGCTCTGTAAGTAAAGCAGCGAACTCAGTCCCCTACTATCTCACGAATTTCGACGCTATCATTTTTCTTTCCCCCAGCGCCCCCCCCCCCCCCCCCGCCAAGACATGTCGGAATTTTTCTTTTACTATGCTTTCCTCCTTTTCCATTCTCCTTTTCCATTTTTCTTTTCCATTGTGCACGTTTTGTTCTGCTTCCCAACCATCTGAAGGCACTCAAATAGAGTGCAAAAATGTCAACAAAAAACTGAAAGCACGTTGGGGAGAGAAAATAATACCGAGGAATGCCATCTTAAAGAAACGGGAATGAAAGGATACTGAAAAGCTTTGTTCCTTCTTTATCTAGTGGGATGTGACTAGTGCTTTTTTCTTCTGGTCGTTGAGCCTGACCCAAAAGAGAACAATTTTTCTTCCGCAACTGGACCCACAGTGCACTATTCGGGGCCGTGGCCTCGGTCCCTTATGACTTTTGGCGACAGGCCCACAATCTCTAGAGTACACGGCAAAATACGATAACATAATCCCCACCCACTAAAGCCATGAAATCTTCAAATAAAAAAAGCTCGCGGGTGAGTTTTAAAAGCCGCATGGAAAGCACGAAACGCCGAGAGCGTGTCTTGTGGAAGCATTGGGGTCTTCTCGGTGGTGCGCTGAGAGATTGAAGTCCGTGAGCGCAAAGAAAGGGACCCTTTGTCTTTTGCCGGCTGTTTCGCTACTTTATTTGCTTTTAGGTCAGATGTAACTCTGCTATATGCGGCACTTTCTATCGTTATTGAGGTATCTTTTGTATGTTTGTTGTAGGTGGTTCTCACCCTGTTCGTTGTAGGTAACTAGAGCTTTGCTACTGCGGCCTCTCATTAGAGAAGTGTTCCGGGTTACTCTTCCATGAGTTCAGCTTATCCCGTCTGATATACGCTATTACGCAGATTTTCATGCGAAAACACGCGTATTCAGCCTGATAGCGCCTTGACAGAATGTAGCTATACTGTTAGGCTAGCGTACATTAATTCTCATTTGGCCAAGATGAGGCCTTTGGCTTCTACACGAAGCTTTTTCGTTTACCTGGACCCAATGAACGTTTTCAGGAAGGGATGTGCTGGGGGTCCCACTTCCCTATCGAATACGAAGACCTGCTACCTTGCAGCTACTTGTAGTTGTGCGAGAACTTTGCGTGAGCTCAGGCTAGGCAATAGGATCGTTGGTAAAGATAGGTGACCAAACGAACTGTGGATTTTATGACGCGTGTATTCAGTATCTGTAAATATTCAGCGCGCGCAGTGTTTACATTATTATTAGATTTTTTAATCTCCTGTACAGACGCACATGAATAAGAAACATGTACACGCCTCTGGAGCGCTAGCGTGCACCCCGCAAGACGCTATAACGTATTCTAAATATTCTACGTCTAAATGCAGGTATTATAAACGCTCAAATTTTCATAAAAAGACATTCAAGTATAGAATAGCGCAATCGTGATACAGTTCTGTATTGACGATAAGCACACAGAGGAAGATAGGTCCCGTTAAACCTGGATGTAACGAACCTGGACGTAACGCATTCCTGGATTTAGCGAAATTTTCAATTCCCCATTTGCACCCCCATCATTGAAGCCGATGTATTGCTACCTCTTTGTCATGAAACGTTGCGGCGAATAACCTTGATGTAACGGAGCCGGCAAGCTGATCAGTCATGGTTTTCTACACTTTTACTGAAAAATCGGCCAGAGAAATGAAATAATTTAGCGAACGCTGGCACTACCGTAACGAGGCAGCAGCAACGAAACGGTCTGGAGTAGCCTAAAAACGATATTCGTGATGATGATGATGATGACGACGACGACTATGATGATGATGACGACGACTATGACGACGACGACGACGACGACGACGACGACGGCGACGATGATGATGATGATGATGATGATGAGGATGATGATGAGTGGAGCTGATGGTGCCAGCCCGCGGGTTACATAGCATCCACTTCTGATTTTTCTTGTGTAGCATGGCACCACACCAGGTAGTAAGAGTACTACACTTCGCATTTGTTTTTGGCCGCACAGAAAACTACCTTGTTTTTCCACGTGTTAGTGCGGTTTCAGTTCGAGATTTGAGTTTTGAAATGCTAGGCTGTCCTGTACGCGTGTAGTCGCGCGTCTCCACTGCTGTCTTTAGTACCGATTCATTTACAAGCGCCCAATTTTAAATGACGCATCCGCCGCCAAGAACAAAGAATGCCCGGTACAGTATCCCAAGTAGCACCCTCTAAATAATTTTGAGTGCGGTAAAGAGTATCGCAAAAACGCCACCCTTTCAGCATACGTTTGGTTCTTGAAACGCATTAAGGCGCCGAAAATAGTCAAAAGGCAAAAGTGACTCTTAAGTTAGGCTCGTTACTACGGGGGTAAGTGACATTGCTTCCTTGGACCGCCGTATTATGTCTAAGCTCATTCGAAAGCAGCAGGCGCAACTTATGCAGTTTTTCACTGAGAAGTAAATCCACGAAGGCTGAGTTCCCTTTCACTGATGTCTAGCATATTGGTTACGTTTGTGCTCCATTACCGCGAGCCTTAACTCGAAACCTGCTTGTAATGAAAACCTGGATGTAACGAAAAATTGCGAACTTTTGTCAACTTGCTCACATGCAAGTTTACCTAAACAACAACGAAAAACATAACAATTTTAATTTGAACTTATCTTATTACTACCGTATGTCTGTAGCACCTATTTTCGTATGTCACGCTTTCTTCGTGGCTGTTCAATTTTTTTACGGCAGGCTTGCAATGTTTAAATACACCTTAAAAAGTGGTTGTTTTCACCCCGACGCTATAAGCAGCACCTGCAGAAAAGGGAGTGCTATCGATGAATTAAAAGCACCTGGGATCTGTTACGTGCACCAAAATTTCGGCAGACTGCCGCTTTCGTTTTAGACTCCACCAGAAAAAAAGCTTATCGCAGGCACGATCTAACCGGCGTCAAACCAAAATCGAAAGTTTTCTAATTGCCATTTACGAGGCAACCAGAAAACTTCAGGGCCCAATTTTTTAATACTTATTCCTAGTAATACCAAATAATTTTTCCCAATAACAAATTCTTTGCAATTACGGAGATTGCAAGTTATCTACTTAAACAATAGCCCGTTCTGGCAAAAGGGACAGTAAAACTAGAAAAGATCCCTTTTGTGTGGGCAATACCTGGCTTTCCTGAAGGTTGCGTGTTGGGGCAACAATGAGGTCGCCACCTACAACCTTTTCAAATTTCCCTCATCTTCTACGAAAAGCTTTAGCTCCTTTCTAGTTTTTGTTTTCTTAGTTTGTGTTTCCCCCCTCTATGTCGAATCAGCCTAATGCAGGCGTTGTGCCCTAATCAGGCGTGCGAAAGCGGACTCCACCCAATGCTCCGCGTCCGACCAACTCGCATTTGTCAACGGCCACACAGACTCGCAATTTCCTGCCCGACCTTGCACTGCGGGTTGCGCAGGTTCTTCCGTGGAAACAGGCCGCGCGTCGGCGCCGAGTTTGGGGGTGAAAATTCGCTCTACAAACACGGTGCCGACTGTTTGCAGCCCGACGCGTCAATACCGCATTTGTTCGCTCTCTGGAATCTTTCTGGGAGCATTCACACAAGGTGATGCACCGAGGCTCGCCCACGTGCGGTAAACCGCTTTGGTACTGGCGGCTAAGAGCGGCAGAGGCGAGTCGCAAAAAGTTTTGCGTCGAGAGTAGTTGCGGTAAACGTACTGCACTTCGTAATTCGACGCCGGGGGTAAACATTCGGTGCTATCCCTCAACTGCCTTGAGGGAACGAATGCACAAGCGTGCGTGCGTTCCTTTGTTTGCGCAGAACTATTAAAAGCCATGTCGTAAATCCTCCTTCGTTACACTTGCAAGATGGAATGTTGGGGAATAACTTTTCTAGGTTATATTGCATTATATGAAGTCCTCTTCGTTTCTAACGTGATATAGGAAGTGCATTTTTATTATTGTAAACTTTGCACGCATCTCAACACACCGCAATACCAATGGTTGGTTTTAATTCAGTAACGGTAAAGTAAACGGTGGTATAACCTTTCTAATCGGCGCGCAAGTACCTCTGGCAGCGTCACCCTGAGCTGACGGTCTATGTAGCGTAGAAAGGCATGGTGGTGCTCTGGGACGGACCAGAGACGGTTCCGTTCCATTAAAACGAGCGTCTTCGCCATATTCATGGCATCACACTTTGTGAAGGAAATCTTCCTCACATTGCGAATTTCTAGGCCCCTGCGAGCAGCATCATCCGCCCTCTAATTTCCTAGGACACCACAGTGACCGGGAAGCCACTGAAACATTATACGGTGTCCAGCGTCGTTCGCAAGGTGGTGCAGGTATGTGAGGTCACGAGAGGCATGTTCACGAATGGTGAAGCAGTCGCTGCGTTGCAGGCTTTGTATAGCCGCCTTCGAGTCAGTGAAAGCAGTCCATTGTTTTGGCCGCTGGCGTAAAATGTAGCGCATAGCTTCCTCTATGGCGTGCAGCTCGTCGGTTATAGACGATGTCGCACCCTCGAGGTGATAGGAGAACGTGTGGCCAGTAGAAGGAATAAATATTCCGGAGGAACTGCGCTCAGATGTGCAGGAACCATCTGTGAAGATGTGGTTTGCGTCAAAGTACAGCCGGCTGAAATGGTGAAGTGGTAATTGTAGGAGTCCACTTTCAGGCATGCTCTTTTTGGAGTTAATTCCGGGGATGCTTCGGTTGATATGTAGGGGCGAAAGTGTCCAGGGTGAAAAATTAGATCACATTGCTTTGGGTGCCTGGGAGGGAACGGAAAGATTTGATGTCCTGAGTGCTTGCCCGAAACTCGAATTGCCATTTTCAACCATGCGTGTTTGCGTATAGCTTTTGGCGTGGAGCCGATGGCGCAAATGAATTCGCACAGTTTCCTGGAGTCGAATCACGTTCAAAGGCAGACAGCCGGCTTCAGCGATCGTACCTAAGAACGACGACCCTTTTCGGGAGGCCGAGGCAGATGCGGAGGCAGTTGTTTCTGGCCGCATCTAGCTGCTGTCTGCGTGTGGGCGGACGCTTCTGAAGGACAGGGAGGCTGTAACGCAGTGAACCGTCGGCATAGGCTTTGAAGAGCAGTACCATAGATTAATGTAAATATTAGTCTCTGGTGCACATTAATTAAGCATTAATTAAGCATCTCTCGGGCGCACTGTAGGCCTCGTGCTCGAAGTTATTCGTGTGCTTTGTCGATGGCTAATTGCAGGGCGTCTTTCTGCTCCCCTATCGATCTCGTGTGAGCCTAAAGGGTCAGGTCGGCCGGGTAATGCGCATGCCGTAAATGATAAATGTCCTGGAGTATCCGAAAGAGGTCCTTCATTGCTATGTTGAAAGGAACGGTAATATCACCGAACCTTGCGGAGTCAATCCTAACAGGCATTCCTAATTACGGCTTCGTAAGCACTGAAGCCTCGATTCGATTCCAAGTTACCCTACAATAAAAAAAAGAATTATGCTTGGGATAACTGTTAAATGTGCCAACGAGCCCAAACTTTGAGATGAGTTGGACACAGTTAAACGTGTTAAATTAGTAAAAAAGTATGTCTGAGTGGGTCACCAGAGAGCGCGGCAACAAAAACATTTCTGAAAGCCTCTTCAGTTGAACAAATTGAATGTATGGCTTTTTTTCGTATCTGAGATCTGTGAAACAAGCAAGCTAGCAAAACTATGCCGTACAAACGGGATATCTGTGGTAGTTGATTCATATACTTAATAAGCATCAACTTGTAAACGTGCATTCACATGAATATAGTTAAGAAAAACTTGGAACGAGTGTGACTGGAGGCCGGTTAATTTAACGTCGAAACGTACGGGAGCGCTGACTCGCTATAACATTTTGATTTAAAAGAGGAGTTATTATATTAAGGAAGTATGTATACTTTAAGCTCCTGAATGTGCACGCAAAGCCCCGTCAGCGCTGGTGTATGCCTTCACTTGAAAGTACCTTCCACCCGGTCCATACCACACTTTCTCTTCAGCTATAAGTTAATTCGCCCAAAGCGGGCAAATAGCTCTTAACGATCACTAACTGAACACGTGCGAACACGCTACGGACGCCCTAAGCTGAATACTTCAACAGATTGCTTGTAATATGCGAAGAAGTAGAGTGCCCTAATAATAAGGCATTTTAGGTGGTAACTGCGGCATAGATCAGTAGGTCAGAAAAAAATAATACATAATAATAATAATACAGGCCTTGTGGGTGCGTTTTTGTGGCGAGGACCATCTCACGGCTTGTTTTTCCAGTCTCCTGCAAGGTAGCCTCGTCCACCATGCTTGCGTTTTTATACCGCTTCATATATCATTCCTACACCAGACAATCCTGAACGCTATCGAACTTCAACGTTCCAGTGCCGTAGCTCCAAACGACCCATCCACGTGTCATTGTTGGGTTACCCGTTCCCATGACCTCTTTGTCGGAGCTCCGGCGCTACGGATCGCAATACGACAGGGACAATGAGAGCTCTGTGTACTCAAGTCCTTTGTTATTGGAGAGATACTCTTCCCATTTGTGTGCTGCATTTTTTTTTACCTACTAGTGCAGAGAAGGACGCGAGGAGACCGAGACTCAGCGGGGAAACAACGTTTCACCAGATACCCTTTTAGCCAGTGCCGAAAGCATCGCTTTGTTTGAACGGCTCCCTTTCGCAAGGGGAGCTAACAGCGCACATGGGACATTGTCTCCTGGGAAACGAAACGCCTTTGGGCCATTACCCAGGATTCATTGACTAACCTTACAACTGTAAATCTTACTAGACTACAACTGCATGAACAACTATTGAACCCGATTTTTTTTTGTTATCAGACAAGCTGGGGCGGGCAGCTGTACTAAGGCGCGTACAACGGTTAGCAAACAAACAGATTCATCGGTGGTTTCTTTAGCCCACATCGCATTAGAGATATTTGTGTAGCAGGGCTTAATCACCTGCCCTTTGGTGAATTATAAAACAAGGTTGAGGACAGCGGGAAACACAGATTGATAGCATGACATTAAATAAATAGTTGCCACAAAGTCTTTATAAATTATTCAAGTGGTGATCACATGCTCAATTTGGATATTGGTCTTGGGAAGGCAGCCTGCTTCGATGTTTCCATCTGAAAGGTGTGAGCTTCCCCGGAGAACGGTCAGGGCATCACAAAGGTTTTTCTTACTGGCATCACATTTCGCTTAAAACCCAAAGTTAGTGAAATAGACTGATTGTTTAGCGTTAGCCGGGGATGCTGTTGCAAGTTACCAAGAGTACATCTTGCTCTTTATAACCCGAAGTATATTAATGGGTCTCCGTTCAAGGCAAATTGAACTTTTTTTGTTTCCTTTCTTTTGGCTATCGGGTGCTATCCGATATGTGTTGAACTGTATCGGTCGCAAATAAATCCATAAAACCATGTTTGCAACCATGTGAGTGCCAAACCACCAGCCATTATAGCTTTGTCCCCTGACACACTGGGGGACCTTAGAAGGAAAAGTTTCTGGTTTAGTTTATTCATACCTCGTTGAGCACAAGTGCAAACATACAATTACGTCAGGTACTGAACGTACACTAATGATTTACGTCTTCATGCCCGCAATAAGAATAAATAAGTGTCTCCTTTTGTCTGTGTAACTAGACCACGGCTCGTTGCAGAGCAGAGAGAGAGAGAGAGAGAGAGAGAGAGATAGAGAGAGATAGAGAGAGAGAGAGAGAGAGAGAGAGAGAGAGAGAGAGAGAGAGAGAGAGAGAGAGAGAGAGAGAGAGAGAGAGAGAGAGAGAAACTTTATTTTCAGGTAGTGCCTCACGGAACGGGCTGAAGGCCCGCCCCCTGCTGGACGTCGTCTCCTTGACATAGGCTGGTGGTCCCGTGGTGGCCGTTGGCTGGTGCCTTCTGGCGACCTCTTCCGCCCTCTTGACCAGACCGACCTGTAAGTCCGGGTCGGGGCTGCGAAGCGAGGCCTCCCACCTCTCCTCAGAGGGAATATCGGGGAAAGGGTCCTGGTAACATGTCCAAATGATGTGGGCCAGGATGGCATGGGCGCCACATAAGGGGCACGCCGAGTTAGGATAGAGGCTGGGATGGACATGGGTCATGGTGGCCGGATTGAGAAAGACTTCCGTCTTGAGTTGGTACCAGACGTGGTTTTGGAGTGATTTGTTCGCCCGAGGATAGATCAGGCAGGAGAGGAGGTAGTAGGCGGTAATGTCATGAAAACCGATCAGACGGTCTCGCGCGGACCGGACTCCGTGGTAAGGATACGGGTTCGAGACGGAGGAATTGCCAGCTAATGCCTCTTCCGCCGAGAGGTGGCTCTTCTTGGGGGGAAGGGGGGAGGGGGCTATTGACGTTTTGGCCGTAACAGTTCGGTCATTATTGACACATTTAGAAAGAAAGCACACCGACAAAACATTTTCTCCTTATTTCACTGCTCCATAATGCAGTGAAGGCAGTAAAAAAATGGAAACAAAATTGGCTCCAATTCAAGTTGTGAAGGTGGTTGGACTGCAAAGCTGTAAACGACACCCACGACAATTATCCGTGCGGCCTCGCTTAAATTCCCACACGTGGCATCCGCTACCACCAATCACGCTCTTCGCCTGCCTGTCCCACTCCTCTCTCGGTGAATTTAACGGAGGTTTGTCCAATGAATTCAAATTTCCCGCCCTCGCAGTGCTCGCGCACCTCTGCCTGAACAGCGCGAGCGGGATCTCTGTTGTTGTTGTTTTTTTTTTTTTGCTTGTTTTCATGTCGCACGTGCCGGCACCTTACTGAGCAGTTTGGAACGGGCCGTTTCTCGCCGCCACTTTTAGTGTCTTTCGAAGGGTGAAGAAGAGGGCGAAACCACGTATTTGACGTCACCTCTCTCACTGCTTCCCCCTCACTCCTGTTTCATGCGTCACCCTCCTCCTCCCCAGGCGCTGAATCCAAACAACCGTTGGTCTCCTCCTTCCAAGCTTAGTCCGCAGCTTAGTCCGCAAAACGACAGGCTCTCGCTCCCACGCGGGCACAGGTTTGATCCCTGGCGGTGCCAGCAGTTTATTTGTGTTATCAGGGTGTAGCCAGTAGCCAGTAGTAGCCTGGGATGTATGTTGTGTAGCCAGTAGTCGCCCGGGAGTTTCCTGCTGACGCGGACACGAAAATGTCCTTGGTTTGTCAGAGCTATACTGCATTGCAGTAAAAAGGCTAAATGCAGCTGGTATCCAAGTGAACTGAAAGACCTTTTCTTAAGAGGATAGCACTGCGAACAATGCCTTCTTATCAGTTTATTTGTGTTGACTAACCTGATGTTGTATTCCGTGCGAAGCGCGCTTATCCTTTTTCTTTCGCATGGAGTATCGGCAAGCTTGATAGGGAACAGGTGTAGTTTTTCGACACCTTTCGTAGACTTTTCGCATTTCATCGACGGTGTCCTCGTCCTAGTATGATTTTTCCAGAAGCGAGAACGCAACCGTTATCTGCGTGCAAAGAGAACGCCGTGACGTTCCATTCCCCGATGATCGCTTGTGTGCGCTCCTGATTGATGATGATGGTTGTATTTGATGGCGCAAAGCCAACTGGGGCAAAGAGCGCCAAAACAGTGGTCATTATGAAGGATGGAGGTCCAATGCGGCGAGTTCCTACAAATCTTCCAAACCTAAAACAATATCCGCAGGAGGGTGTAAGCTGCACGCTTAGCCCGAGTCAAAACAGCACCGATATTGAGCGGTCGCCGCGAACTTATTTAGAATAACTTGCGATTTTCTCGTAATTTTCCCTAAACTACACGATACAATGATGTAGACGACAGTCCTACTACGTCGATTTACACACTCCTATATTTTCAGCGATCTGGCAACTCCATCAGTCCTTCAAGACCCACTGAAAGTGGTCCCGCCTTGGCCAGGCTATGTAGAAAATCTTCCGCCTACTATTGGCATTTGCTCCAAGTGTACCTGACCATGTCCAGAATTAGTACGCCGCTGGGTGGCATAGCCTAAAGCACGGAAAGCAGCCTGCCTCGTCCGACTCTACCGCAACCATGCGTACTCATATTTTTTTTTTTGTAGCGTAAGCTACCCTGGCCGAGGTTGAGCAGTTTCGCGTGTGCCGTGAAGGGCCGTTCTGCGCAAGCGCGAGGGACATTGGATTGGATTTGGATTGGATTTGGATTGGATTTGGATTGGATTTGGATTGAATTTGGATTAAATTTTGATTGGATTTGGATTGGATTCTGTAGGATTGTGTTACGTCATAGACGCGGCAGACGCACTGACGCCGGCACGTGCCCAGGTGTGCGCCTCAATTGCGCAGTAGCCAAGTCTGACGCTGCACCGGAGCCGCTTGATAGCCGTTTCGCGTGGCTCGTGAAGAGCCGTGCTGAGCATGCGCGAGGAGCAGTTACTGGACTGGACTGGACTGGACTGGACTGGACTGGACTGGATTGCTGAACCTTAGCTCACGCTACGTATATCCTGGCATGCAGAGCTAAGCCACTACTAATTTTTTTTCAAACTGGCCACCTACTCCAGCCTACACCAAGGTACATTTGTTGTCGAGCCCATTCTTGCGGGCACACTGCACTATAACTAGTTGTATATCATTTACAGTCCCTGTGGTGTAGCGGGGCGTACTGCTATAGTCCCTGCAAATTTGGCTAGTCTGCCGTCTGAGGCCTTCAGCGAGGTCCTTTTGGTGATGAACGCCTCGGGCAGATAGCACACCTGCCGACTGCAGCGCCCTCTCAGTAAACTGGCGCTCTTGGCCCATCTAATATATACTAGAGGGAAATGGGGTGCTGCAGTCGCCGGCCGTCGTAGGCGCTGCCAGAAGAGCTAGCGACGTCCCTCGCCTACTTGGCTTGTTTAGCAACGAGGCTTCTTTTTTGTCTCGAAGCCAAATTCAACAGGAAGGGTAATATATTTCGCTTGTTCATCTTTCAGGAATATTGTAAATAAGCCTTAGGAAATAAATCTCTTTCGAGCTTCAATTTTATGATAACAAAACAAATTTGATTAATCTTCTACAGAATTATTATTGCTTTTTTGCAGCCAGAGGCAACATTCCAGCCTGTTCATCAGCCATGCCAAGATGAAGTGAAACGGGCCTGTCCGCTACATAGCGGAACGCTCGCTGAAGCGCAGATTGCCTACACAGTGGCACCAGATATCCCTCTAATATATATTAGTATAATACTTTGTGCTTTTTAGATGCGACCGCATCTCATTCACCCGCCTTGTCCCTGCATCCGGCGTCGTCGGCATCCGCCCCTCCCCCATTCTCCTCGCCGCGCCAGCAGCGCTCTCCGCCGCTGACCCCCTCTCCTCTCCGATAGCGAACACTCTCTCGCGAGGGGCATTGGATTGGATTCGATTGTATTGGCTTGGCTTGGATTGGATTGGATTGGATTTGATTGGATTGGATTTGATTTGATTGGATTGAATTGAATTGGAGTTGGATTTGGATTGGATTGGATTGGATTGGATTGGATTGGATTGGATTGGATGGGATTGGATTGGATTGGATTGGATTGGATTGGATTGGATTGCATTTGGATTGTGTTGGATTGTGTTGCGTCATAGCCGCGGCGGACGCACTGGCGCCGGCGCGTCCCCTCACCGTTATGCGCGCTATAAAACGCGGTGCCTGCGCCGCTCCGCTCCATCGTTCCAGCGCCGTTCCTCCGCTGTCCAACGCTGCAACGTGAACCCCGACGTGAACCCCGTCGCATCTACACAGGGGTTCCCGCGAGGGGAGGTGGGAGTTTTTTTGATAATGAGACATTTTTCTAAAAAGGAAATAGTTGTTTGGTACCTTCTCCTGGCAATATTATTTCTTTCCATGTTTTTCGGGTATGAATAAATTTATTTAGGACTTTTTATTGTAAACAATAGTATTGACGCCTATGATCGTCTGCTCACCGCTCAGTGCAGACGACCACAGCTAAGAGCGGCGCGCAGGCAGCCGACTCTAATTTTTATTTTTAATTGCTAAAAAGTAATTAACACAAAAAGATAGCAAATAATTTATTTTTCAATAAGAATCATTAGAAAAGCCATTCAGTTCTTAAAAATGCCTCAATGACAAAAGCGGTGAGTGCCCTGCAAGGGCACTAAGAGGACGACGGGTCGACCGGTGTGCGGTTTTTCGTGCGCTTCTATCGTTGCGGTTACACGCCGTCGTAATTCAAAACCGACCCGGACGGTATACTAGTCAAATTTCCACACTGTCCTAATGAACGATGGCGCTGGCTGCGTCAATTCGTGATGAAGTATGGGCCGGTACGCAGAGTGCTTGGCCGCACTCGACGGATGAGCCGCCCTCGAGCTTTTACTGCCAGCACTTCCCGCATTACGGCTACTGTCACGGTTTCAATTATCCATAAATTAGTTCTGCCCGTTTGCACTCTCGCCGCATTAAATTACCCGCTTGTTTTATGAATAAAAATGACCCGCGCCCTAATAAAAGCCATCAAATTGCCTTTTTGTAGATATGTACGTCACGGCATCTTGATTGTCACCATGGCCTGCTCCCCGATGAGAGCGGGAGCCTGCTCTTCGCTAACGCGATCGGGCAGAAGCCACCGACTGGAGACAGCTGCAGACAGGCACTTTCCCAAACCTCAATGTTCTGGGTAAAATTTATCCAACTCGATGTGCAGACGCATGCCCATTGCGCCATCAAGAAAAACCACCCTCTACCACACCACATGGGAATGCCAAAGAACAACGGCTGTCCCCAAAATTAGAAGCGCTAATGCGGAGCAATGGGAGGCACTGCTGGCCAGCGCCCGCTGTGAAAACCACATTGGTCTGATTCAGCGGGCACGCAAAGCAGCAGAGGTCATTGGAGCCCTGGACCAAGGGTGCCACCCCTGCTGACCGCGTTGGGAACTGTCCCACGTGGCTAGAGCACTCGGTGGAATGCCGCCCAACCACTACAGAAAATATAAATAAACGTTTTCTCTCCTTCCATTACTCATAAGCCATGGGGCAGGTAGCGTGGCGACCGGGTGAGGTGATCCTCCTCTCTTCAACGAGAACATAGCTGCTCAAGAGGATTGGCGAATGAAGGCGCAGTTACAGCCCGAAATAGTAACAGTGATAGTCCAGCGGAAGCAGTTCACAGCCGATTTACCCTAATGGTGTACATTGATTGAACACGGGTGATATGCGAGCCTCTCGCGACCGCGTCGTGCATATTAATTGATAAGATATGCACTCGTCATCAGTAATACCCTGAGGTTTGTGGGAACGCAGTGTCTAGAGTGCCGTCCAACGGCACTCTAGCTGATCGTTGCAGGCATGGCTAGAGTGCCGTCCGACGACATTCGAATATTTAACACTAGGCTAGCAGCTCCAAAGGAGTCTGTCGTTGTAGTGTAGAGGATCCGTCTTAGCTTATTGATCCCGAAGTCGCTGGTGCGACACCGGCTGTTGCTTCGGTTTTTTTCTTTTTCATTATTTATTTGAAGCGTCATTTTGTGCCTTAGGTTAGTTTTGGTGTTTAAAATGATTTCTTTGTGTGCGTTAGGTTAGCTTATGTTATGTTTAGGTTAGGTTGCCTAGCTTTACGTTATCTAGAGGGATGTACTGCCAAACGCCGCAATTTTGTCATAAAACGCCGGTGGACGTCGATATAGCGGAGTGCTTATAAAACCGTCGGACGGCACTCTAGACACAGCCTTGTGGGAACCGGTTGACACGTCAATGTCCCTTTCGGGAACCGGGTTTGTGATTGTGAGGAGGAATGACATTGAAGAGAAGCAAGATGCTGACGCAAGCCTCTGAGGCTTCGCACATTACATCGCCAGTCAGCTGTAAAACCGTTTGCCTCGCTTGACGAATTATTCGGCAATGAATATGGAAATAAAAAAAAACTTGATCTGCACGCCGTATGTATCCCAGCTAATTAAATGTTCATTTACTGTAATTTCAATGTGCGATATAGTTTTAAACCATATAAATAAGCTTTCTAACGTCTAGATGAAGCTTGAATTAGACTTTCTGATGAAAATTTCGGTGACATATTTTGATATTTTATCCCCTCAAAAGGATCGCCACTTCTGTTATTAAAGGCGCTGCTAAGAAGCAAGAACTTTGCCTAAAAAACAAGCACCCTGGTGGTAAGGTAGGTCCCCTCCCATGCAGTGATTTTAGATTCCCTTTCATTCATTCATTCATTCATTCATTCATTCATTCATTCATTCATTCATTCATTCATTAAGGTTATTCTAATCCATCTGGCTTCTGTTTATACATAGATAACTATATTATGTATATGATTTTATATCGCATAGGAGCATTTTTATAAATAAACAGTGGCGCTTGTTTCAAGGAATAATTTTGTAGCAGCTTGTTTTTTACCTAAACATTCCTTTGATATCGAATAAATGCCCTGTTTTACTCCGAAAACACTAAATTCTGCCATGCCGCGGGGCTACCTAGAAGAAGAAAAATAAAACGAAATAGAACGTAAGAATAGTCTAGACGTTTAAAAGAGTGAGGCGATAGAAGCGTTGTGCACGGCTCATATTCTCACTCACTTATACTTCGAGGCAGGGTAACCGAGCTGCTTGAAAGTCTAAAACCAGAACCTTTCTTCGGCGTTTGCGTAAGCATCATCGAAAATCTTGAGGCGCTGTGTATTAAGACCTAAGTAGTAGGAATATCTTTGGAGATCGTTTGTGAGAGCATACAGCGACAGCTCCGAACTTCAAGCATGCAGTTATTCTGCAAGTGGTTCCGGAGAAAATCCTTTTTTCGTCGCGCAGAATTTAATACGGACATTTCCCGAGAGATCTTCAGCGAAGTTAGAGTTGGGCAAAAAACCCAACTCTGGTTCCGGCCCATTATCCCTCTATTCAAGCATGAGAGCTTTCACTTTGCGTTAGTCTGTACATATTTAATATAGAATGCTTTCTGCTTGAGGCAGAACCGAAACACTTATTTTATTTAGCTGAATAAATTCAGGCTTCATGGTTTCCACGCACTTCTGCTCTTTTGCGGGGAGATTGTGTTTTCTTCCCGCACACGCAGTGCAAGTTTCAAACGCATTTCTTAAATGTGAAACCATTATGTTGGTCTGGCATGCCAAGGAAGCGCTACGACGATCTGAAAGAATGTTGCAACGACTGCAGTAGGCTTTGTTAGTCTACCACCATTTTTGGCGCGCAATCATCTTTGAATGAATGAATGAATGAATGAATGAATGAATGAATGAATGAATGAATGAATGAATGAATGAATGAATGAAAATTTATTTGCCTACAGCTAGCGGCGGAAATCTATAGCGGTGCCCTCTGGTGTAGCTGCGCGTAGCATGTCAGGTCCAAGAAGGAGGAGGGCGCGCTGTGAAGGTATTGAGAGAATGAGACTGTGCAGGTTTTGACTCTATGCAGGTCTTTTTGGCACCCATCGCAATGAAAGGTTAAAGGAAATGGCGTGAAAACTCGCCCGCATCATCCGGTGTCGGAAAACGGGTGTTGTCAAAAATGTGCAAGATAGAAGAACTTGAATTTCTATCCACCAAAACATGCCCCGGAACCCTCAAAATTAAATAAATATGATAAAGTATTTCTCATAAGTGCTGCAAATATCATCATCATCATATTTATGTCCACCGCAGGGTGAAGGCCTCACCCCTTGGCTTCCAACAGCCCCTATCCTGCGCTGAGCAAGCCTATTTTTCGCATTAGCTGGAGTTATTCTTTGAAATCATTCATCTGTTCGAACCAACTGATTGATCACTTAATTACTACTACTTGATTGATTGACTGATTCAATCATTGATTGATTGATTGATTGATTTAGTGATTGATTGATTGATTGATTGATTGATTGATTGATTGATTGATTGATTGATTGATTGATTGATTGATTGAGATTATTTTAATTACTTATGTGGCTGGCTACTTTTCTTGTCATTGGCGAATTCCCTCTTAGGTACACGGGCTGCTTTTTCTTGTATGTGACATGGGAGTGTGTTTTCTTTTTTTTCCGGGAACAAAAACTTCTCCATACCTCAAACACGCCCTGTATCATGGATGCAGTGTCCGTCTGGTGTAAGAGTATGAATCACGCACAGACCCGCACGGGCTCATGAGACCGCATGCAGTGCAGGCGAATCTGTTCCGCTGTCTATAGGGCCCAGCACTTTTGCTTTTTAGGAGAAACTTTCTAGAAACTGGACACGCCTCTTACAAAATCCAGGTGCCGGAAGCAGAAACAGAGCAAAAAAGAGGTCAAAATAACGCACTCTCGTGCTTGTTGTAGGATGAATGGATGTCGCCGGGAAAGAACAAGTACCTATGCGTGTATATAGTAAAAACAGCGCGAAAATACGATGTTTGCACGCTGACAGGAAAATGAATTGTTCGCGTGTGCAGACAGGTAGCTCCGGTGTAAATGTGCACTTCGTGTTTTGCGCGAGAGAAAGAAGCGGGGGGTTCTGGTGGAGCCTGCAGAACCTGTTGTTATTTTTTCCTAAGGTTTGAAAGTTTATCGAACTTGCTGAAAAGAGATTTGCCGTATTTACTCGGTTTTTTGGCAGATGGCTTTGGTTCCCTGGAGGGCGCTGTTTATTCTTTGTGCTTTCGTGTCATTTTTTTTAGGTGGGAGGAAGTGAGAGAACTGACGGAAGGATGCCAAACAAAGTATTTTGATACTTGTTCATAGTGGCATTATTGTAATCATTAGAGTGATTTAAATGCAGACTTCTTTTTAAAGCAGAAAGAGCTTTCAGAGATCGGCTCTAAAGTTGTATTAAAAGGATGCTGATGGCAACGCTCACTCAGAGGTCACTGTATGATATTTTCTCGCTGTTTAAACGGCTTCATTGTGTTGAAAAAAAGGAAAGAAAACGTATTGTGCCTTTTCACAACCACACCCTGTTTCTCCCGCCAGAGATTGAACCACCAAAGTTGCCAAAAAAATTAGATCGAAAGAAATTAGTCCGAGCTGGATGTCTTTACAGTAGCATAACGTGTAGCGTTGTGCTCAAGCGTGGCAGTGTCAGCCCATATGCGTACTCACAGCCGTGATTGGTTAAAAAACAACTGGAGATATTTAGAACTTCCTAAGAGTGCGAAGGCAAAATCCTAGGTGGAGGCCTTCTCTTGATCTGCTGTTCTGTTGAACTTTGCAGCTGTTCCCGTCACTACTCGACCGGCCCCCTGGAAAGCACCCTCCGCAGCTCGTTCCGCTCGCTAGCCATCGCCAGGGCCTGCTCTTCACCTTCGTCGGCACCCTTACCTCTAATCGACCACATTTAGGAGAAATCCCCAAGGTGGAGTAAGTTTCTGTAAAGGAAAGGTTGACATCCACCTAAATGCAGCCATACGGCTACCAAGGAAAGCTATACAGCTTTCTCGGAAACTTCGCAGTTGAAAAAAAATTCGTCCTGGTCCAGGATTCGAACCCGGGACCACTGCTTAACCGGAGCAGTCGCTCTACCAACTGAGCTAACCAGGAGGGTAGTCGTTAGTAGCGCGAAAGCGAATTGATCAACAACTCGAAGAGAAGGACAGGGGTTCGACCCCTGTCCTTCTCACCCCTGTTCTTCTCTTCGAGTTGTTGATCAATTCGCTTTCGCGCTACTAACGACTAGCCTCCTGGTTAGCTCAGTTGGTAGAGCGACTGCTCCGGTTAAGCAGTGGTCCCGGGTTCGAATCCTGGACCAGGACGAATTTTTCTTCAACTGCGAAGTTTCCGAGAAAGCTGTATAGCTTTCCTTTGTAGCCGTATGGCTGCATTTAGGTGGATGTCAACTTTTCCTTTACATACCCTTACCTGTGAAGGCGGCTCATATGGCACGAGCGGCAGTGGCCTACCCTCCTTTGGCGCTGCTGTTTCCCATTCCCGGCGCACTGTGTCACCTTTTTTCAGAACCTTCCCGACCTTTCTCCCGCATTGCTGCTTCCCCTTCCCTGCGCACTATCCGTGGTTCTCGCTCATTCAGACTTCAACTTCAACTTCTTTTGTACCACCGATTTACTGCACCTCACAACGCGCGTGTTTGAACCATAATCTAAAGCTCTGGCGTTAAAAAATTAAAGAAGTACCGGAGGTGACACCAGGCCAGGCAGCGCATTTATTGTGTTTTTTCCTCTTCTTGTGTACTCCTGAGGTTGCGCTTTTTTAAGTCATGACGTGCTAACTCGGCCAAGTAACTGCTCTCGGGAGCTTATACGCCTTGTGGCACCATTCGCCGTGCTCGAAGGCGTAGGTTTGCTACGTCTCCATCAAGTGATCAATGTTATTCGCTGCATACTGCCATCGTTGAAGGAACTGAAGAGATAACTCAACCTCACAGGACGTTTTTCTGTTTCATGCTAATAGCTAGCTCAACAGAGCAAGTTTTCTCGGCGAGTAAATGCGGAAAGTTTCGCGAGCTTTCCATTCTGGACGATAGTGGACCAGACAGTACGTCATGGCGCATAAGCAGTGCTGGTACTCCATCACGCACTCGCCCGTTCTCGCGTGGGCGTGCCTCTGACCAAGACTGATCACGACCCATCAGTATCTGGGACCACGCTGGCCGCGGGAGAATCGCAGCTAGAAGTGCCGTGACCGATTGCTGGCAATATGCATAAGAATGTAAGCGCTCGCTCATACAACTTTTTTGTTGCACATGCTTCTTTTGATCTTGCTCTGATTTTATTAAACAAATACTCTCCCTCCAACTCAACTAAAGCCTTCTAGCGGGACCTTTCGCCATAATATCATGTGTCCTCATTCAATTTTTATGTGTGTCAAATAAAGTTAAGATCTCATTTCTGAAATCGTCATGTTATTTTTTTGGTAAATCAGTTAGAAGACTAAGGATTTTGCATTGGAGAGGACATTCTTTGTGCTGTTTAAACAACCACATTAACAGATTTGAAGCATTCGGAAGCGGAGAGCCTACACAAAACAGCCAGCATCAAAGCCATTTTTAGTGCCTTTTGTAAAAGCACTTCTACCAGAACAAGCAGCAACACCCACTGCTAGCACTGGCAGCACAACCCATAGATGTAAACGTTTTTCATGAAAAAGTGAAGCTTAATATATTTTAGACAAGATAGATGTATATATAATCGAGAGTACCACGGTATTTTCAGTGAAAACAGACGTTTGACGGGGTTTTACGAAAACCACTGAAAAGAGAAATGGATCAAAACCGGCATCGGCGAGGGAAGAGGTCAAATGAGAACATAAAAAAAGACTTCTTAGCTCGCGATGGGCCAAGCACAAGTTAGAAAAAAATGGGGAGAAGATTTTGATTTTTCATTAGGAGTTAGGAGGTTTAACCCGCCGACGCTACACAGGCGATGAGGCACGCCGTAGTGGAGGGCTCCGGATTAATTTTGACCACCTTGGAATTTTTAAGCTGCGCCGAAATCTCTAACACACCGGCGTTTTCGCTTTTTGCCTCATCAGAAAAGCGGCCGCCGCAGCCTGGAATCGAACCCGCGTGCTAGGGAGAAGAAAGGGGAGTAGGAGGGTCGCTACTTGTGAAGGCAAACAGCAGTGAACGATTAAATTGAACTGAATAAACTTGATTACAAAACAGGATTGCCTACCGCCTAACTTAAAGAAAGGGAGAGGGGGACAAAGGGGTGTCTACCGGTGAAGGGCTACATCAGTAGCCCGGGGAAAGTCCCAGAAGTTGATGAGGGTTGCACAGGATGAGATGATGTTTGGTGGATTGATGCAGTCTTTATACGGATGTTTTTGAAGTGTTGACTGCGAAGAGGCTGAAGCAAATTCACCGCCCGCAAATGTATGTTTCGCCACTAATTCCCTCAACATACACCGTTCCACTACTGAACCTTGGAGGAGAGCCTTGGCGGGTACTGTCCTGGACGACCTGCTTCGACTGGCCCAAACGGATGGTGATTGCGCCGTCGTTCAAGACATTTTAGAATGAGGACTCAACTTTAAAGCTTCAATGCAAGCCTATCTATTGCTATCAATAAGCTTTTATTCTCTCTCTCTCTCTCTCTCTCTCTCTCTCTCTCTCTCTCTCTCTCTCTCTCTCTCTCTCTCTCTCTCTCTCTCTCTCTCTCTCTCCCTCCCTCGCCTCTGGTTTACAGTTTTATTTGCAGAAATTTCACCCCACGGGAAGTCTCTCATTGGGTGGATACATGTCGGGGTCACTCGCCCGACTGTCAACCACATTGACGTTTCTTTTCCGTTTCTGGAATACGTCCTGGGTCTGTCCTCGCCTTGTGAACGAGTACTTGAGCCCCGGAAGGAATATTTCTAAGCAGTGGCATCTGTTTTTAGGTATAGAAAATAGCAACGATCTGCGTCGTTCCGCATTCTCCATTTGATGCGCTTTCATGTGCTGATTTCGTGGGCTGGGGGAACAGGATGTACAGCGAGGCCTATGGACGAGGCTTCAGCGCTGCACGCCTTGGCGTGGGTCAGCTCGTTTGCGATGCTGGCCGTGTGTCCCGGCATCCAGTCAAGGCGTAGAGACAACTCATGGTCATTGCGCAGTAAGCGGCTCTTGTGCTTGATGAGATGGAACAAGGACCCAGCGCTGCTCGCCTTCCGCAGTTGGTTGACAGCTTCTCTGCAGTCACTGCATACGATGACTGCAATCTGTTTAGTCTGTAAGTAGTGCGTGGCTTTTGAAAGTAACCGAAGGGGGGGGGGGGGATCAGGGAAACAAACGGGGCTTAGCTCATAATGCGTAGGCGTCGACTGGTCGAGGCAGTTTGATTGCCTGCCAATGTACACCCCGTGCGGGGTAACGACCGGTATAGTGCTCACTTTGTCGCCTTTGCGCCACGAAACGTCTGTATACACAGCCGAGGACTGTCGATCGGCTGCGTCAGTGGTGAAGGTTTGCGCTCGCCCCTCGTTTGAGTGGTGGTTTTTGGAGTCACTGTGGGACATTAGTTTGAGCCGAACGACGAGCTCATGTTCCTATCGTCTGTACTGTAGAATGAAGGCGCGCTCGGAACCATGCAAACGCAGACTGCTCTGCAAGGGATTAACCGACACCAAAAAGTGTCCACTGGCCACATGGGACAACAAGGATCTCGCACTGTCGCTTGGCTGCGCAGGTTAGTGCGTGCCTCTGCAGCCTGCCAACGTTTAAGGTTTGTGACGTGATATTTCTACTTTTGACACTTTTCTACTTTTTCTACTTTTGTGATTCACGAACCGTTAGACAGGTCGCATAAAAACGCGATAAACCAATCTCAAGCAGAAATATTGTACTATCAGCCTGGTTCCAGACGAGATTTTAGCGGCTTTCTTTGTTTTTGCACTTTTTCAGCAGCATACTGTTAAAAGCAGTTCGTGATTTTATCGCCTCTTCGTTGGTGCTATCCAAAAAAATTATTGAACGTGCGGCTGCTCCGCTCTTAAACTTTCAAACTGCCAAGCAAATGCTTTCTGCATTTCTTGCTGGTGATTCACAGAAATGTTCGGCTATGGAGAAGGCCAAAGACCGAGAACCACTATTTGTGGAAAGGAGTTTGCACAGGCAGTTCCTTCGTTCTAAACTTGAAGCTGTGACCTCAGGTCCGTGTTAGTGAGACGAAAGTCGGTTGAGGCTTTCACAACGAAGCTTCTCGTTTAAACCACAAAGTCTCCAAGATTTTTTCCTTCCCACCCGGATATCTTATCCCGCACTTATTTTCTTTGACATCTTCGAAATATTGCTTTTGCAATCCGCACGGCGAAGCGAAATACGGCCGAGATCAAAGCTCCTGGTTGAAAGATTCGGGCTTCGGTCAAATTGACACTTCCTTGTGATTTTTTTTTTAATTTCGTGATACCGACGAAAAGAGTCATATCTCGCAAAAGAAAAAAAAATAGCAGGCAGAACAAAGAACGACAAAGAAAGAAGAGCCTGAGAACGCGACGCCCAGCGGCAAAACTTTGTATATTGTCCTTTTTTAGGAGAACCTTGTCAAACTGACATTCTGCACCGCACTTGGAAGTTCGAGGAACCGTGATTCTTTTCTCGCCACCGTCACGCCTCGGTGCGATGTGAGAAGGAGTCTCTCCTGTGGATTGCGGGGATTTGAACAAGGCGACCCGTTGATATAAGCGACGGTGCGCTTTATCACGACATTTCATGTCTTGGGACAACTGGGGGAGTAAGACAGGGCAGTCCGCATTGCCCGGAGAAATTTGTCTTTGAGATTGAAAAGCGGAGCTAAGCCCGAAGTCAAGAGTGCTAAGAAATCGCTGCAAAGTAATTTTTTTTTATTCCGAAAACGGTGCAGAAATAGCAAAGCAAAAAAAAAAACAAAAAAAAAACATTGGTTTCGCTATTTTATTTTTTTCGCCCCTTCGATAACTTTCACCCAGTAAGTCTTGCTTATGCTCAGCTGCACGCGTCAATTACAGATATTGGATTCACGCAAGCATTTTTAAAGAAGGGTGCCGTCTTTGATGTTGCGCTCCTCGTTAGCTAAGACACGTGTGGCTGTCTCCAGCTAAGTTTGTCACAAGACATTTGTCATCCGCTGGATTTTTTTTTCTTTCTGTTAGGCTTGGTACGTGGCGAGGGAAGAGACTACAAAATCGATATATATATATATATATATATATATATATATATATATATATATATATATATATATATATATATATATATATATATATATATATATATATATATATATATATATATGTGACGTCCCGCAGATGGATGGTGCAGGGCAGTTGGCCGGAATGGGAGATTAGCCACCAAGAGACGGTGCGGTGAGATAGTGGTGGACGATGAAGAAGAAATTGTTAATAAAGGTGTTGGTTCGACGGACGCCATGTCTCCTGCGTTACATATATATATATATATATATATATATATATATATAAAAATCTAGAGAAAGATAAACTCACAAAGCGCGCAAAAATAGTATAAGTAAAGAGTCGGATACACAGCAAGAACAATAACAAACAATGTTTACTTACGTAGCGGCAACGGGACTTGCCTTCATCAGAGTAAAGTTACAGGATTGTAACTTGTTACAATCATTGTTGTTACATGATTGTTACATGATTGTAAAATCATGTAACTTTACTCTGATGAAGGCAAGTCCCGTTGCCGCTACGTAAGTAAACATTGTTTGTTTTTGTTCTTGCTGTGTATCCGACTCTTTACTTATAATATATATATATATATATATATATATATATATATATATATATATATATATTATATATATATAGAGAGAGAGAGAGAGAGAGAATATGGACAAAGAAAAAAACAATAGGGTTAACGACAGCTCTGCCGGCTTGACAACCCTGCACTGGGGAGGAGAAAGTATGGTCAGAAAGCGACTATTACAACTTGCATAAAAGAGAACATAAAGACCCACTCGTGAAAGCTTCTCCAGGCCTCCACGGGTTTAAAATTTTTCAGGCAGCCCTGCAGACTTCAAGTACAAAGAGCACAATGATTATTGTTTCACGAAGATGACAGTCGTGATCACGGTATGACGATCGCCGCCCCATTAGACGGGAAATTATCCGGCTTGTTCATCAAATAGAATCTGAACCGAGGGCACCGAAACAAAATGCGTGAACGAGATTTATTTATTGATACCCTTTCTTTACGAGGACCGCAGCCACCCTACAAATAGCCATTTCAAATAAAAACGCTTTCCATAGCAGCAACAACATTATAAGATAAAAAATTACGCAGAATTGTCTATTTCTATACCAACTAGGCAGAGCCTCTGGACGCTTTTCTGTTGTGCTCGAACTTCAGCGTGTGGGAAAAGAATCATTGAGATGTTTACGAATGTACGCTAATAATAACAAATAAAATACATAAAGGTACATTTTCGTTGACACTGTCACTGTTTCATTTGCAATGCACGACAAGACCTATCAAATTCCAAAACAAAGGCTTAATTAAGAAAAGTACTATGAAAGGAATGTGCATGTCTCTCGGCATCCCTACTCGCTAGTGGCTGGGCCAGATTCAAAATCAACGACACAGCACACCATAATGTTTCTTAGGCATTGAACTAAGCAAAAACGTAATCTCAACGTTTCTTTTCTCTAATCGGAGCCCACTGTTCCTTTTGTGCGTGCGTGCCTGCGTGCGCGCATGCGCGCGTGCGTGCGCGGTAGAATGAGCTGGAATGAACAGTGCGATCTGTTACGGAGAACAGTTTACTTTACTGGCAGTTCTTTTAAAAGGGTCAGGCAGACAAAATACAAGTTCATTTTATTCAAAAGATTTTGTGTCTTAAAGTGGCCCCAGCACTTGTTCGTCACGAAACGGTGCTTTATATACTGGGAAATCAAACAACGCAAGCCCCATTTTTGTCATCCCGCTGAATCGCGTGTTTTGGGACGTCTGCGATGACCCACCCAGGGCAAGTAGTGAAACGAACGTAAGTATGTGAACTACGGCTGCAGCGAACGGCGGAACGCCTTGTTTTTGCTGTCAGTCCTGCAAGTTGGCGCCACCATACCGCTCGAGACCACTGTCCACCCTCGCTCTGTTTTTGACTGGATTTGTGCCTGATTAATGTTTGCTATGGTTGATAGTCCGACATTCTCAGATGGCCGATATTCTCAGATAATGAATAGCAGCCTACCATTGTCACTGAAGAAGAAAGTGTATGACAGCTGCATCTTACCGGTACTCACCTACGGGGCAGAAACTTGGAGGCGCACTAAGAGGGTTCAACTTAAATTGAGAACGACTCAGCGGGCAATGGAGCGGAAAATGATAGGTTTAACATTAAGGGACAAGAAGAGAGCGGAGTGGGTCAGGGAGCAAACTGGTGTTAAAGACATATTAGTAGAAATTAAGAAAAAGAAATGGATGTGGGCAGGGCATGTAATGCGAAGGCAAGATAACCGATGGTCATTAAGGGTAACAAAGTGGATCCCTAGAGAAGGCAAGCGTTGCAGGGGGCGGCAGAAAGTTAGATGGGCAGATGAGATCAAGAAGTTTGCGAGGATAAATTGGTCACAGTTGGCACAGAACCGAGGTAATTGGAGAATAGAATAATGGGAGAGGCCTTTGCCCTGCAGTGGGCGTAGATAGGCTGGTGATGATGATGATGATGATGATGATGATGATGGTTGATAGTACTTGGTTGGGGAAACTTTGGGTAGAATAAAAAAACAGGGTCACAAAAAAATTCACAGCATATCCACGGGGTGAATGATGATGAGTGGGCGAAGCTCCTGAGGGGAAATCATCGGTAAAACCGTGACTCTTCAATGAAAGTTCGCCCACTACATCTGTGTCCGAACGTAACGGCTAGAAAGTCTCGCTTAAACCGCGCGTCGGCACCTTGGGCCTGAGCTCGCCTGATGCGTTTTGCAGACGCCTCACGAGCTCTCACTGCATCGGGGTCTGCCTGCCGATACGCGCGCTTTCTCGCCGCTTCCCGTTCTCTGACGTTTTGGAGATCCTCTTCGCGCCGCAGCCGTGCCCCTTCGCGTACGGCAGGGTCCTCGCGCCATTGCCGTGACGCTTGGGCCTCTCGTTCTCGAACGCTGGGATCTTGGCGGCGTCGTCGCGCAGCCAGACGACACGCTTCGGCCTCCCGCTCTCGTACGGCAGGATCTTGGCGGCGGCGTCGCGCAGCTTCACGGAGCGCTTCTGCCTCGCGGGCTCGCACATCTGCAGCCTTATCCATCGGGCGATTCCGAGCGCGCGCCAACAGCGAACGGATTTTATTACAACGCTCCCCGCCATCTAGTAAACAATCCAAGAACTAAACTAGAGGTAGCCACGCCATCTAGTAAACAATCCAAGCGCATCTTTTCATCATATACAAGTACCGCCATCTAGTAAACAATCCAAGAACTAAACTAGAGGTAGCCACGCCATCTAGTAAACAATCCAAGAACTAAACTAGAGGTGGCTACATACATACGTCGAGGATGCACAGACCCACGCCTTAAGGAGCTTCGCCCCTAAAACAATGTCACTTATGCCAAATGGCTAGTGTAAGCTCAGCGCACCGGACGGCTGTGTAGCTATAACCGGCACAGTGCGCGCAGTGTACGCACTGGTGCTAATATGTTTGCGTGTTTGTTCGTAACTTCCATATTTACCCCACCATTATTGCTGCTATAAAACGAATCTTCACTAATTGTAAGCGCGCATCGCTCGTTCCGCAAGCTTATAACCCATGTTCGCTTGTCCCTTGAAAAACTCGCTTGTCCCTTGATTACGCCTTCCGGCCAAGAGTTAAGAGGTCAAAATTAATCCGGAGCCCTCCCCTACGGTGCGCCTCATTAGCTGTGTAGCATGGCGCGTTAACCCTCATAATCAATCGTCAATTAAAACTTGATAAATAGGGTTATATAAGCAGAGCCACCGGAAACTCCTGGACAAAATTAATCCGGAGCCCTCCCCTACGGTGCGCCTCATTAGCTGTGTAGCATGGCGCGTTAACCCTCATAATCAATCGTCAATTAAAACTTGATAAATAGGGTTATATAAGCAGAGCCACCGGAAACTCCTGGAGCCACCTGCAATTGGCATACATGTCCGCATTATTTAGCGTAAAGAAAAATTCAGGTACATTTGAGGCCAAAGATATGTAATTAACCGACAGTCCCCGCGTCCACTTAGTTAGGAATGCTCATTGGGTTGGTTTTACTAAAAGAAGAGAAAAGAAGTGGTCGCCGAACAAAAAACGACGCGCTCAAAATGGCGCAGAAAGGCTCCAGCACCTGCGAGATGAAAGCAAGCACACAAGAACAGAACTCCCGGTAGAGGTGTACCAGACAGAACAAGAAACAAAATATAAAAGAAAGAATGCGAGCTGCCTAGGAGAACGCGTACGAACACTGGAAGGCGGGAAAATTAAATTGCAGTAACCAAATCTCTGTTTAATTCATCAAGAGAGGAGTGAGACAGAGGGAGGAAGAGCATGATGGTGGTTAGAAAAAAGCGAGGAACGGTGCCACAGCTATTTTAGCGAATCACTGCTCCGCACTTTACAGCTTTCACGTTGCGTGGAACTGCTTCATTTTTTTTCCTATTTATATAGCGTATTTTAGGTAAGTTTCCGTTAAAAGTGGTGTCAGCATTATCCTAACGAGGCAATCTTTTAAGTGACCCAAACTTTCATTTTGACTACATTACCCCATTAAGTTCAGAGCACTTAAGGGGCCCGACGTGTCGTCGTAGCTCATCCGAGGTAACGGTACCTAGCCACCGGAGTCACGCGGCGTCACGCACCCAAAACACAGGCTTCGAAAAGATCACCGCTTCCCCTGCACGGGATCAAACCTGGCGCCCTCCTGTTACGAACTCTAAGACAATCCCATTGCGCTGCACAGGCACACGCTACTCGTATGAAAAGTGTTGGGGGGGGATCTCTGCGCTGCGCCGTTGGCACGGAGGCTGCCGTTGCTAGGCCGCAAATAAATGCGCAATGATAGAAAATAAGGAAAAATCACGAATTAATGAAATTATTACCCCAAAATAATAAAAACCTCAATCGGGTGTCTCCTTGTAGTTGTTTTCAGGGGATGCGGCGCCCTCACTTGACTACTGTCGGCATCGACGCCAGGCTGATATTGAAACCAGTCAAGAGTAGACGCCACGGCGCCTTTGGTGATTGTCTGTTCCGCACTGTACAGCTATCACGTTGAGTGGACTGCTTTAGTTTTTGTTAGATGTTCGCTCGTAATCTCTTTCTTCCCTATTTTGCTCCAAGTAGTGGCTGTTCAAGCGCCTACACTGGCGTTTAAGGCATGGTAGCGCCTTCGCCGCTACAGGTTGCACTGCAGAGACAAAGAAACAGTCTGGTAGGGATCACGGATAACCTTAAATGTGTAAGCACTCACCTCAAAAAGCTGTGCGTAGCTGCTCAACTTTGTGAATGCTCATCAATATGTTCTATCGCACGTGGAAGCACGTATGAAGCTAAGTAGTGCTATCCTTGGATTTACTGCAAGCGTTTCGGAAATGAGTGTGTATTGTTTTGGATGACCTTCTTTTCAAACCGATATATACTTGTAGAAGCGCTCAAAATAACTTCGTCATACTGCGGGTTTGGTGATTTTGTGCTCAAGACGGAAGCTTTTTGTTTTTATGGGACTTGAGGGGAAGCAGTAAGTAGTTTTTCTGGCCTATAGCCCACTCTTTAAGCATTACTTACATGCTCAAAGCATAACGACATTTTATATATGTCTGTGGCGTACATATAAATGTTCGCTCCATTCTTTCTGGCACAACTATGGACTGAGAATTGTGGTCATCCGCTGGGACGCAGTTTTCCAGGACGCGCGAGGTAAGGAAACCGATGCCAGATATACAAATGTTGTTAAACCTAGGCCTCCAAGAACTATGTACTTACAAGGAAGGAAGGAAGAATGTAGAAGAAAGGCAGGAAATTTAACCTGGCCAGAGCCTAGTTTGCTATCCTGCACGTGGGAAAGGGGAAATGGGCAAAAAAGACAGAGGAAAAAAAGAGGAAAAGTTGGACCGGACACGTATCAGCACTGAGGCACTGACAGTGATTGACACTGGAGGCTCTCAGTCTATAGCCTAGTGTTCAAGTTCGTCGCCCGTAGAAAACGTAATAGTTCCTTAGTCGCCTTCTGAGCGGATGACTGAGAAGGCCAGTGGCACAGAATCTTCTCCTCCGAAAATAGCCGCCGAGAGTCTAAGTTCCTCACTGCTGATGACAGCTTCTTCCTTGCAGGCAAGTAGCGTGGGCACTCGCATAAAACGTGGCGTATCGTCTCCGATGTGCCGCACGTTTCGCACTCCGCCCTTGCTGCCATTCCTATTAAGTACGAGTAAGCGTTTGTGAATGCCACCCCCAGCCAGAGACGGCAAAGAAGAGTTGCGTCAGACCGTGGGAGGCCTAGTGGAAGGGGACGTTGCAGGTGCGGGTCAAAGGCACCAATGCGTGCACATGCGAAATCTTCTGGAGACCATTGGGAGATAGCTGTTTCCCGGGTAAGAATGCGGAGGGCCCTAGCTGCGTCCGTCCTAGACTTACAAAATACCCAAACATATGACAAGGTGAATTACTTTTGGCAGCGTTCAAGAGAGGCTGTGAGGGTTAGCACCAATGGGTTGGTACGTAGAAACAGCGCTTTCAAAAGGCCCCAGAAAATTTCATTTATGTGTGATCTGTGCCTATTTTGCACGGTTTCACCAGTGTAGCACATTTTCTTGGTTATTTGGAGGAAGTCTTGAGCATCAGTTCTTTTGTAATGGGCAGCATAAAAGCAAATTAAAGGCCACTGTGATGACGTCACAGCAGATCGGAATGTGTTTTCATGCTATCTCCCGCATTTAAATTTTGCACTTTCACCTTTTTAATTGTACATGTTAACTTCTTAATTTACACTGCTATGCAAACTAAGCTTTTTAGGCGGAAAGCGTGCGTACTTGGGTGTTATTATTGAAAAACAAAGTACTGAGAAACATATTTCCGGCGCAAAAAGAAAAAGAACGAGGAGCGTAAAAATTACAGGACGAGTAAAGGTCTGGTCTTTTTATTCGTCCTAATATTTGTTTGTTTTGCGCTGCGAATCTGTTTCTCCAGTTAAATCTGCCCACAATTCACTCAGTATAGCCCACGGAATCCCCCAGTGTGTCGTCGTAGCCGACATCAGAATATCCATAGGGAGGAAAGGATACTTTCAAACGGACTATTCTTCCTACAGTACCAACCTAAACAAGTGAAAAAAATATCAGAACGTGGGATACGCATTGAAGAATTCAGTGTGGTAAGGTAATTATAGGGTGTTTGCAACTAACTTTAGTGCCCGTTTATCAGCCGGTTAAAACAATAAAGTTTCTACAATCGACGGCACCAGAAATTGCGCTACCGCGCGAAGAATAATAACCTCTCCTCGCATGGCAGCGGATGCAAACTGCGTCGATTGTAAGTGCCGTGCCGGATGGTCACGGCATTAGCTGTTTTCGAACGGTTCTTGGGGAGGAACATCATCAAACACAGTTCGTGGACAACTCCGTCATAACAACGCATTTGCATCTGTGTCCATAAATAAAGCGTCCGTTGGGTAACTGCCCTTTATATCACTTCGAATTTCCTACGAATAAACTGCTCCCATTTTAATGGGCACGTTGGATTGCTACTAATTAGTAATTATTCGCATATTTTATTCGCCGAACCCTCGTTCAAATACCGCACTCATGAGCACAGAGTCACTGCTTGGAATTAGATGGGGGTTACAGCACGTCGGTGCATTTCATCCACCGTGGTGGCTCAGTGACTGCGACGTTGTGCTCCTGAGATCAAAGTTGCGAATTCTACTTCCCTTCCGCGGTGGCTTTTTTATTGACCGAGGCGAGAAAAAAAGCGAAAACGCCCCTGAGGACGAGATTACAGCGCGGGTTAACGAACGGCACACCTTATAGCCTATACGTCCAGTTTTGGCGTGCAAGAACCCCAGATTGTACTCACGTAGAGGTGGGATAAACTGCAGTCACCTGCATAAATTTCGGTGCCTCGTACGTTTTAGCATCTTACGGATTTTGTGTCTTGTCAGAAGATGTTGTTTACCCCATTTTTAGTAACACATAGGGGAGTCCAAAATATGAGTTTAAAACAACAACCCTCTGCTTTCTTCGTGATATGCAATTCGAGCAGCTAAGTGAGACGAGATAATTTTTTTATCTTCCCTCCCGAATGATTATGCATGTAGAACTCGCGAAACACGATCGGCTGAGCCCGTTATTTAACCATAATTATGCATACAGCGTTAAATACCTATACAGGGCACTGGGAAAAGAAGACCCAAAGCTTTTATTCGTCCTGTTTTGGCTTTCTTTATTTATTGTGTTTTCGGCTTCGTATGTTGGTGTAATCTTCCATAAAGCTTGGTGTTGGGCTAGTTGGTTAATGTAACAATAGCACTGAACTTAACATGACGACGACAGGTTCAAGAAAAAAGGACACACGAAACGGTAGATGGTAATCGCTACGCATGTTAATACAATGGTATGTAATGTAATCGTATGTCAATGTAATCCTAATATTGTTGTCTCGATGAAATAAGCATTACTGGCATCGACATGCGAGACAGACATTTTCATTATTATTGTAGCCTTTCCGTGTGGGTATGCTCGCTTGCTGCCAAAATGTAAGCACCGCAAAATTCCCCACACTTGCAGATAATTTTCAGTAAGACCAGCTGCTCCTTGCTTGCTTGATGGGTAGATATTGCTGTACGTTTTTATATTAGCATTGTTACCTCTGTGTGTTGTACCTGAAAAATGTAACACAGCCTTATGGTGAAATTTTAAATAAACGTGCGAATCAAGTACACTGTACGATATTTATCAAAAGTGTTAGCGGATATAAAAAGCGTGGTAAACGTGTGACAGATCGTAAGGATCGCCACTGTCTGTCTTTCAAATGCAGCCATTTCTTATTTGTCTGCTTGGACGTTACACGTATTTTGCTGCGTTGAAGTCTTTTATAACGAAGCTTCCACTGATGGCGTTCCAGGTAGTGCCGAAGCGCACTGCAGAAAGGACAACTTTACACATTGGGTATCGCAATACGATGATGATGATAAACGAAGGTACATCAAATGCCTCAAGAAAAAGAAAATGCTTCCCCTGCTCGGAATGGACCCTGGGTCTCTCGCGTTATGAAGCCGGTGTCTATCCGATCGTGCCATTGCGGCACTTCCTTTATTGCCAATCTCTGACACTAACTGGAGGCACCAGGTGCAATGGCAAGAAAAGTCGCAGTAATGCCACCATGCCCCCCAGGGCCGGTGTTGTCATTTAAAATTTCTTACGCGCAGTTAGGGGTTCAATTTTTGACAACCACTCTGGTGGAGAGTTCTTCGCTCCCTGAACTTCAACAAAGTGTGAGACACTTTCCAGAAAATGCTGTCGAGTTGGTCGCGCCTCTACGTCACAGTGAAGCCAAGCCATGCGCGAACGCCGAATTCTGTGCAGGTCAAACAACATGACACCGTCAAATGGCACACCGTCCTCTCTATCAATGCAACAAAAACGTATGCCGTGTGCGCTGAGTGGAAAATCTTTCTGAAGTGTCCGTTGGAGGACGTCGCGAAGGAACACTGCGGCCCAGCAATGAAGAAAGACATGCTCCACAGTTTCGGGTTGTTTACAAGTAAGACAGTCGGTTCACCATTACACTATGAACACCCTTTCTTTCATCCAAGTTGGGACTGAAAGTGTGTCAGTGCGCAATTTAAAGAGGAAAGACTTCGCCCCAGGTGACACTTACATTCGCTTCACTCGTTTTGACACATCTTTCGCTGTACCATTAGTGTATACAGCTCTGTACAATGGCACGGGGAAGACTAGGTCACATACATCCTTATATAATTTTTTTCCTGGTTACATATATTCTGGTTTTTTCCTGGTTACATTCTTCGATATTGCATTGAAAAATGGGTTGCCGTAAATTGGAATGGCAAGAATTTCTTTAAAATATGACACGGTCGAAGCAGCGTCGCATTTTAACGATGTTACCCTGAAGAAAGCGGTTTTGATTTTTTTTCTCGGTAGACTAACCACAACGCCCCAGCCACTTGAAGAAGCAATTGCTAAATTAGCAACTCGGAAAGCAGCAATTTCCGCGCCCTCCAATCTTCTCGACTTTATAAACTTTTGTGTTTTTGCACTCCTTGTACCGAACAGGTCAAGGCGGAAAAAATTTACTATCCTTCCGTAGCGAGCGTACAGTAGTGCACGCTGCCATTGCGCTTTGGCGAGCAAACCATGGAAATGGGCAATTTTGCACGGATGACGACGCCCGTTATTAAATTCCGGCCCCGAGGAAGCAGCGCTTAGGAACACCGGCTACGTGTTTCATTCGAGTTTGGGGTCATAACATAGTGTGTTTTAAGCTGGAAGAAAATACAAAAAAGAAATTGCGGAACTGTTTACCTGAATGCAAACGACGTTTGCAATACATGCCTCGTTGCTCCGAGTAGAAGGCACTAAAAACAGTTAGGCGCTGGGCTTCATATCGAAGCGTCATTTCTTCTATGCCCGACTAGGTGCCAGAGTACACATTATTCATTGTTAATGCATATATCCGCGGACGTTTTCAATCCCTCTTTTATAAAATAATTAATCTTTTAGCATGTTCCTGAAGGACAGAAAAAAGTAGCCCTAGAGATAGCGAAGGTCGCTTTATTCTATGATATCTTCGACGTCTTCGTGCATGTTGCTTCAAGGCGCCCATGCACTAGTACTTAATCAACACGCCTTATTGACTATCTGAATTTTTTAAGGCGCATGCGTGTTTTTGATTCGATGCAAGTACAAGTGTGGCACATTTTTCATCCCTTCATTTGTCAGCAACTCCTGGTGTCCAGGGCTGAGACAGCGAGGTCGTGCCATGGTCTCCTGGACTGAGGAGCCACGCCCACATCACCAGGCTCACAATAAATTTTTTCCTCCTCGTCCTCCCCCTCGGGACAAATCTCTTCCTAAATCTTATCTAGCACATAAATGAAAAAGCAATAGCTACGCAACTGCTGGAACTGCAATCTACATGTGTGCCACCGATTAAGTGCGGATGGGCCTAAAAGGCCGCCCTTCGTAGCGCGCTGCATACACCAGGTACTTTTAAAGAAAAGGGTGCAGTAGAGGTTTCGTTACAATTAAGGCATCCATGCAATATGAGTGAAGTCAGTACGACAAGAAAGCGGGCCAAACAACAAAATGAGGACGGGAATTCAAATATTACTTTGCTCCTTCTCCTGAATCTAGGGAGAGAGAGAGAGAGAACGACCTTTAATGAAACTGGCGATGTCAACCGAGCTAAGCTGCCCGGCTTGCTAGGCCTTCGCAAGAACGTACTTTACCCAAAGAGGGCTCACTTGTCGGATGTAACGGCGTTACATTACTGTGCCAAATATAGAACTGTCAACTCCAAAGTGGCAATACAGAAAGTCAGGGGACTAAATAAAAATGGTGGTGACACTTTTAGAGACTGAAAAAGAATATTTAAAAATTTGACTGACTTGATATGGCTTGCGTGCTTGCTACATTCTTTTCTTTTTTTAGCAAGTTCTGGCCAGCGTACGTCGATTCGATGGCGTCGTTATTATCTGTTAGACGGCTTTCCACGTGTCATTCATTTATTGATAGGTTCCAGCGCTCCTGACTCCTCGCTCGCTCAGAAGGGTGGGTCGTTGCCTGGGCCAGAGTACTCTTTGATGGCTGTAGCCATTTCTGTGGAAAAACATCCGCCGACACCGATGAAATATGCAGGTTCGGGCCCTTTCTCTGTCGGACCGGACATTTATCCGCAATGAGTTATGGCCGCATTGTGGCGACGTGTGTTCTTCGAAAGGGACATCGAAATTGTACGAGATTTCGGCGCATCATATTAACCCTAAATCACCTCTAGTTATTTAACAGACGACGCCATTTCGCTAATTCTCGAATTATCGATAACGAAATCCTCGGAAACCTCCTTCATTATTTGCTAGGTTCACTCAAAGGTGGTTGCTTTATTCTGGACAACGAGTCGAAGGCCGAGCGATAGTGGTCGATGCATGGATGACACATCTTCACTCTCATCCTGTTCCCCTATTTAGGCAGCCAAGGCACAATTATGCGTGCACTGGGAAAAAGGCAGCTAATCGATGAAGGTGACGGAGCGGCAACAACGTTAGGGACGTCCTGTTAACTTTAGCATCAGCATGCTGCAATGTCGGGTGGTTTCGGCTTTCGCAGAATAAACAGGACTTAAATAGCATTCATTGTGGCTGTTGGGGCACGAAGGAATGTTATGGAGAAGGCGATGCCCCCCGCCCCACCCCCTTTTCCCAGAACGTCTTCAGCTTTTTGCTTCTAATGTCATTGCATTACACCCTTTCTGTCATGAAAGAAGAAACGCCTCTACCACTGTTTGTAGACCGCTGCGGAGGCACGAACAGCGACAATGATTTCGGGCGTGAGGATACTACACGTTACAACCAAAACTAACTTCCAAAACAATCGGCTACTAATGAAGTACTGCGCGATTTGAGAAAAAAGTGTACGGATATAGTGTCCTCTTGTGATAGATGCTTTTTAGCCAAGATTTCTTCTCTGTCGTTGCGGTACGGCTTCCGAATGAAAGTCTTCGTCCTTGCGGATTCCAAAAGAATTTACGATTGTCGGGTGCATTTACCGTCATTTTTGTACCAGCAGCGCATGTACAAAATACAACTCTGTTTCTTTCCAAGAATATTCCCTGTGCCTTTTTAGCGTCATTGTAAACAATGCTTTGCATTTTCGCTTTCTTCAAACGCCTAAACAAAACCAGCTTTTCTTTCGGCGTTGCAATTGCCCGCCTACGATCGACAATGCGTCGATCTTTTACTGCCCTGTCTTCAAACGTACAGAAACCCCGTCGGACCACGTCAGTTTAAAAGAAGGTAGCAGCAGTCGGGATCGTAAACACGCGGATGACCGCAGTGGCAAAGGGTGCATAAATTCGCAAAATCCCCCTCAATCATTTCTCGGTGTGTTTTTAGGCGAATGCTGCTGCTGCAACCCCATTCCCCGCACCTTCACTAATACCGCCAGTTTTCCCGCAACTGGAAAGCAGCCGGGAGCTTAAGAAACATTGCCGCTAAGGGAAAACAACGAAGCTGCTGTATACGCTTGGTAAACGTTCAGCGTCGGCGCCAGCTCACTCTGTTTTCTCTCGCGGCCTTCTCGTAGACTCAATGCACGATGGAATGCCGTATACACCCCTTGTTGTATTTGCGCAGCACTGCGGGGGAAATGGTTCACCGCGTAATCGCGCTGTAGGCCCTCCGGGTAGTAAACACGAGAACGCGCAAGCGCGAGCGCGCGAACAGAGATGCGGCGCAGCTCAGTTGTGGTTACAAGCCTTTCCTCTGTCGTTGGAGCGGCGATGTGCCTCGAGGCATGTTATTCTCTTCCCGTCGAAATGCACGAAACTGAAATAACGAAACACTCGAGAATAATTTCAGTGGCTGGCCTTTGGGATTGCAGACTGGCGGGTCGGCCTAGCCTTCTCCGACATCCATTCGCCCTCGCCGTTCCTTAACTTTAACTAGTTCATAACAATAAAAACCTTTCCGAAAATGCCTAGTCAAGGTTTAAAGCGGTACCGTTCATGTTTATCCGTAGCAATATAATGATCTTGCTGAAACGACATGGGCGTATTCCATAGAAGTTAAGAGGAACTCCAGCAAAAGTCGTTACAGCTGCAGTATATAACAGAACGTATACGTGCAAATGCATAAGTACATAAATCAATGTATTGCGAACAGCTGTTTAGTACGATAAATTGGAACGAAAGCATGCAGAGAACAAATTTGATTGTGGCTTGTCCCATTTTTTTTTTATTTTTTTCTTGCGAACCATCTCGTCCCCTCACGAAAAAAATATTACAATATATTTCAAAATATTCAACATACTACCCCTCCCTCGCCTTTACCAGGTGAGGATCGGTATAATTTCCTTAATGCTTAGACAGGAACCGCATAAAACCGCTCAGCATTTCCGCTTTTCCATTATCCAGCACTGGTCTATTCCGAATGGTAGAGTTCTTGTAAACTTGTTTTCTTTGGAAGAATCTCCAAAAAGCACATGATGCACAATTAGGCTACGCGCGCTGCTGATGCAAGAAACGAAGGGCTTTTGGAATTTATCGCCAACGAAAGCAAGCCTGAGGCCTACTTCATGCTCTGCATTATTATTCGCACACAGTATTTCACCAGCTACATTCTCGGCCGAGAAAACTGTGGGAGATATTTTGAACGCCACTATGGGCAATTAAATGGGATGTCTAAACGACTTTACCCGCCGTGGTGGCTCAGTGTCTAAGGCGTTGTGCTGCTGAGCACGAGGTCGCGGGTTCGATTCCCGGCCGCGGCGGTCGCTTTTCTGATGGAGGCGAAAAGCAAAAACGGCCGTGTGTACGAGATTTCGGCGCACGTTAAAGATCCCCAGGTGGTCAAAATTAATCCGGAGCCCTCCACTACGGCGCGCCTCATCGCCTCCGTTGCGTCGGCGCGTTACACCTTACAATCAATCAATCAATCTAAACGACTTTGTTTCGTTTACATTTCAAGTGAAGAAACAAACTTGCGGTAAGTCCTTTTACGAAATATGTAAGGAAAAAAATGAAACATGCGAATATGCCTCAATTGTAGAATGTAGTGAAAATTCAGGGCTTAAGTTTTGACGCGACCACAAGCACCCCATTTCGGCTTATAGGGAACATAGTTGTAGGGAACAGCGCTGGAGTTGTGACGGGTTCGCCGTAAAGCAGTGTACCACAGGCTGTGCACATGGGGGCCTTAGTTTCCGACGTCAATAAACAAGAAAAAAGGATTTGTAAAAAATTTGTAAAAAAATTAGTTCCCTTCCACTCTGTGAAGAAGGATGACCTGCGAAACATGACGCAGTAAAGGAAATGCACGAATTTGCGATTGAGCCATTAACAGTTAGCCCAGGGAAACTTTAAAGGACTCGAGATTTATTCTAGTGGACAAACATGGAGCTGTATGTTTCCCTCCGGCGTCGTAGGCATCTTACGGTCTGCATCACAAACCAACGCTATCCGGTCGACCACTGAGGACACCACCGGAAAGTTCACATTGCGGCTGTGGATCTACACGTTTAAACCTCCCGCCAGCACAAAGGACATGTCATCAGCGAGGGCATTAAAGCTACATCATCGCGTGCATGCCCCCTTCCTTTTCCTCCACTCCAAACTCGTTCTAGATAAACCAGCAAACAGTTATGTGCGCGTGCTTAGAAGTAAACGGCACCGCCAAAATTGTCGCTCTGAAAGCCCCTCTTGCTTAACAAGAAATATTGGCTCACGTCGACGTTGCTGTTCATCCAGGAGAGATTCCCAGCTACTCGGCGAGATGGAACTTGCGGTGGAAACGCCGGAGGGAGCGGCTGCCTGCTGCTTTCGCACCCATTCGCGCTTTTGTTCCGACGTACGATCCTTGGACTCCTGCTGTTCTTCCTCCGGGCGAACCACACGCGTCTGTCCATAGGGAGTTATAACCTGGAAGGACTCGGGCTTTATTCTAGTGGAAAAACATGCGGCTGTCCGTTTCCGTGCCACGTCGTAGGCATCTCACTATCTGCGCAACACACCAACCCAAACCTAATCCGCTCTACCATAGAAGACAATAGAGAGTTTTAGGTAACCGTTTTCGACGGTCCGTTCCGGTATCGGCGGCATGCTCAGTGCAACCGGAACCAAAGCTGTTCGCGGACATGCGCGTCACGCATGCTCAATGGCGCTCCTGCTTGCTATCGGAGCGGAGCGGACCGTGAAAGACGGTCAGCTAAAACTCGCTAATGTCGCATTGAGCCTTGAGACTTACACGTTTGAATTTCCCAACAGCACAACGGGCATGTCATCGGTAGCGGCAGGAAGCCTAGTTCTGCATGCCCACCCACCTGCCTGCTTCCACTCCCAACCAGTGTATGCATAAACCGGCAACCAGTGAGTGCGTGCTTAGGCGTGAAATACACGGTTGAAAATGTCGTGCGGAAGGCATTTCAAGCTCAAGATTTGAGGGAACACATCGGTGTTCAAAAGCGCGCAAGTTGCTTTGGTAACACCTGATAAGAGCGCTACCGCCGTTATCAGCTGATTGTGCAGCTTGTGAAAGAGGCATCGGTAGTGGCGAGGAGAATAACAGTTGTGAAAGCGGTGTCGACGGTGGCGAGGAGGAGCGCGCCGCTGCGCCGAGTAAATCGGCTTCACCGGAATCAAAACTGGAGGGGGGGGGGGATACAGCTTAGCAGTAAAAACAGCAATTTACTTCTGCAATTTAAACACAGCGACCCCTGTCACTCCGCCCGTGGCAACTTATTTTAACCTACATGATACTTCGAGGAAACCCGGTGCACTGTAAATTTAACTGAAATGCAGCGCTTCATCACTAATGATTTCGAGCCCATGTCGACTGTTGCGAAACCTCTGAAATATTCCTACAAGTTTCCGACACACTGGCACTCTGGCACGCCGGTATGCTGGCACGCTAACAGGTGCACTGGTGTGGGCTTGCGCTTGCGACAACGCCAACCGTTTGTATTTATGGTTGTCGTCGCTAGAAAAAATAAATGGCCGGTGATGCACGGCGATTCTTCATTTTAGTCACACAACGTTATATTCCATACTGTACCAGATCAGTTGCTTTATCAAGGAGGTATAAAAGATTTGAGTTTTTTCCAATTTGGCATCAGCAGCAAGCAAATCCGTGGCAACCAAGTGGGGTCGCGTCCTGTTTCTTTTTTTAGCGATGGTGAAATGTACTGGACGTTCAGCTTGTGCAGCCCACGTGGAAGTCCCGAACCACAAGCAAACATCATCGCTCATGTTCACTTGCTGCCATTATGTCTGCACGCAGGATCATCCATAAGACGCATACAAAAAAAAAAAAGCGTGCGTCCTTTTTTTTTTTTTTACCAAGTGTAGCTGCCTCGTCCCGTCGTGCATACGTTCACCGAAGGCAGTCAGCAAGAGGCAAAAGCGCGTGGCTATTGTTCTTGCACAGCGCTATTCCCCATCTCTTTTGGCGGGAACTTCATGAAAGGCACCACCAATTCCCCGGGGAAACCATATTTTTTGCTTCGTCTAGCCTTATCTAGGGGAAAGACCGATTCCTGCTATTCTTTTTTCCCTGTTCTCAGTTTATGACTTTGCCGGTCACACTTGATTTCTGTGTTTGATCCTTCTGAGCGTATTTTGCTTTTCTCCGCTATTCAAGAAACGCGAAAAAGAAATAAAATTTCCACGTTGCGTAGGAGTACATTATCAATTAACGAGAAAGGTTGCGCGTAGCTGCATTTAGGGGTCTTCTATCTTCACACAAGCCTCTTTTAAGCGTGTTCTCGTAGGCAAGCCTACCTGTATTGCAAGCTATGCGATGCGTTTCTTTCTTACTTTCCTGCTTTCCTTCCTTCTTTCTTGCTTTCTTTCGTTCTTTCTTTCCTTGCTTCTCTCTGTCTGTCTTTCTTTCTTTCTTTCTTTCTTTCTTTCTTTCTTTCTTTCTTTCTTTCTTTCTTTAGATCATTCTTTCCTTCGTTCTTCATTTCTTTCGTTCTTTCTTTCTTTCTTTCTTCGTTCCTTGCTTCCTTTCTTTTTTGCCAAAGCACAGGCTTCTTTAGCAGTGGGAAGCACTCAAAGCCTGCAGAATGTCCCGAAAATAGATGGGGCATTAAATGTGGTCCATTGGGTCTTTTCAGTGCGATAGTCTGCATACGCAAATATTTGACCACGAATATGCTCCAGAAGGTGTTGCGAAACACTTGATACATTTTTTTATTTAGACCGCAAGGGTGAGGATAAGACTTGTACAATTCCTGTTTGTCTGCTCTTGACGAAATTTTAGATTTAGCCATTCTTTCAATAACTGGGGCCCTAACTGGGAACTTTACAACCTCTATTCAATAGAATACAGCTCATTTTTAAATAAACAAATATATTACCACTTCAGTAGGTATTGTGTGAATATATTTTTAATTTGGCTTACCAAGAATTCGCTACTAGTATACGAATTTCGTATGTACAGTGCGGTCCACTGTTAAAGGGAAACGGCGAGCGCATGGCCGCTTCCGAGGTTTCGGACCAGGTGCTAGTCACCTCCCGAGGCCTCCAGGTCGCTGCGGCCCTGTGGGCAGCCGCCACCGCGGAGTTCTTTCAATATATGTTATTTCTCTCTCTCTCTCTCTCTCTCTCTCTCTCTCTCTCTCTCTCTCTCTCTCTCTCTCTCTCTCGCCGGCCCCAAGAAGTGTCGAGAATCGGAGACAGCCGGCGCATGCGCACTAACCGCTCCCGGCGGGAGAAGGCGCTCTGTCGTCTGCTGCGGCGCTTCGCCAGGCCGCTCAGATCCTTCAGTACGAAATTCCTTAGGTATCGCCAGCTGAGCGGCGCAGCGGAGCGCCGTAGCAGAGACAGAGCGGCTCCTCCTGCTCGGTGAGCGCGCATGTGCCAGCTGTCTCCGATTCTCGCCACTTCTCGGCGCCGGCGCTTGGCGGAACGCAGTGGCCGCGCGCTCGCAGTTTCCCTTTAACAGTGGACCGCACTGTACACAGCATAATATTACATCGGCCAGGCCTCTTTTTCCACAATCCACCTGAAAAGCCAACTGCCGAGCCTGAATGGGCGAACTACGTCAAACTACGAGGCCCGGCGGCATACCCTTCGACTAATCAAAAGCAAGAACAGAATATGTGCACATGTGCTGCTGTGTAGGCAAAGCAAAACATTTCGCGAACATAACGCAATATAGTGAAGCTTAGACCAAAGTTTTGAATTCGAACTACTGCTGTTGCTTATCACCGGCCTAACCTGGTTATTTGATAAAAAAGATTGATCGCCCATATGCTTTGCCAGGAAGCACACACTCAACTGTTTTAATAATGCATCCCAGCGCTGCTATGCTTTTTATATGCTCACTATAGGCAAGACAACATATTTCTTGTCAGTTGCTTTACGTTCGGCATGCATTCTAAAACGTTTATTGAAGTATAGGTACGTGGCCGATAGTTTGGCTGATGGCACAGGCACGCTATGTGCGTGTTTGCGCGGCCGAAACTACAAAAGTTTACTCGCGCATATTTTGCTAGCGGGCACGCCCACCACTGTAGCCGTATCCCCCGCGCGAAAGATAAACGCGGTCGGCAACTCCCATTTACTCAAAAGCACGTCATCGGTCTTTTGCGTCCTGGATGTCTTGTCTTCTGTTTATGTAGCGACTATCTCACGGTTTTTGTTGATGACATTTGTAAAAAATACACCATCCTGTGCAATTTTCGGGAGGATCGTCGTAGTATGCAGGTTTCAAATGCATAAATATAAGCCGTTGTGATGATATTCGCGAGAGTGCTTCGGGGGTGTACATGCTGCGTTGAAAGTATCAAAGCAGCTTATGCGGGTGGGACGTGAGAACTAGAACAACTACCGCCAACCATCGTCGGCCTTTTTCGAGTGACTTGCCTTCAATCGCTCACGGCTTCCTGACTGTATGTTGGCTTCCTTTCAATAAAACAACGTAACAAAATCCTGCAACCTCAACATCGGCCTCGCGCTTTTGGGGATCCAAGAAAATCTCTAGCGGGGCTTCGCAAATTACGCTCCCAAATTCAAGTAAAAAAAAGGCTTTTTTGGCGGTTTAGTAATAGGCAGGCTTAGCCGCCTTTCTAGGTTATCTTTATTCAACGAGAAAGCGGCTCAAGGGAGAAATGGCAAGAGAAAGACGAATATAGGTAGCAACCAGGGTATGAGCCGGGCGAGGAAAAAGGCATTATTGTTGCATAGTTTAATTTTAATAAGCCGTCTTATAACAATACAATAACAATCGATGTCGATCATTCGCACTCACTAATGAAGAAAAACTGGGCAGCTTAGCACTAGTGGCGCGAAGGTTGACCAAACAGCGAAGCTGGCGGCTCCACCTAGCCTATTCTTGGTTTGGCTACGTTTTGGCGCGGTTACAATGGGTCCAGAATGCCATCATCCTCCATAAGGAGAGCAGTAAAATACCTATAAGAAAGGGCGTCAGACAAGGAGATACAATCTCTCCAATGTTAATCCCAGCATGTTTACTAGAAGTATTCAGAACGTTGGATTGGGAACAGGTGTGAGTTAGGCTTAAGGGAGAATATCTTAGTAACCTTATATTTGCTGACGACGTTGCCTTGCTAAGTAACTCGGGGGACGAAGTGCAAAGCTTGCTTTCCGCACTGGACAAACAGAGTAGAACTGTGGGCCTGAAAATTATTATGCAGAAAACCAAAGTAATAATCAGAAACCTCGGGACAGCACAGCGGTTTCAGATAGGTGGCGAGGAAGTGGAAGTGGTAAGCGAGTATATCTACTTAGGCCAAGTTGTGACCCCGGATCCCAACCATGAGCAAGAGATAATTATAAGGATAAGAATGGGATAAAGCGCATTCGGCAGGCATTCTCAGATAATGAGTGGCAGCCTACCATTGTCCCTGAAGAAGAAAGTGTAGGACAGCTGCATCTTACCGGTACTCACCTACGGGGCAGAAACTTGGAGGCTAACTAAGAGGGTTCGACTTAAATTGAGAACGACTCAGAGGGCAATGGAGCGGAAGATGATAGGTGTAACACTAAGCGACAAGAAGAGAGCGGAGTGGGCCAGGGAACAAACGCGTGTTAAGGACATATTAGTAGAAATCAAGAAGACGAAATGGACGTGGGCCGGGCACGTAATGCGAAGGCAAGATAACCGTGGATCGTTAAGGGTAACAGAGTGGATCCCCAGAGAAGGCAAGCGTGGCAGGGGGCGGCAGAAGGTTAGATGGGCAGATGATATCAAGAAGTTTGCGGGGATAAATTGGTCGCAGTTAGCACAGGACCGGGATAATTGGTTATCTATGGGAGAGGCCTTTGCCTTGCAGTGGGCGTAGATAGGCTGGTGGTGATGGTGATGGTGATGCGCGGTTATGGTTGGATGCTCGGCCAAGTTTTTTGCGTGGTGTCGTCGTCAGCCCCCCGCCCCCCCCCCCCCCCCCCCTCCTCTTAAGGAGTAATGAACACTCGCTCATTAAATTATGTACAATCTACGCGTACCCACCGGCTTTCCGGCGAAGCTCCAAAAGTAGCGGAGGGCGCAGGGGGATTAGCGTTTGCTCAAAATTGAACTCGTTCGGTGACCACCGTTCGGTTTGTGTGATCTGGCGTGTGGGACGATAATTAAGAAGTTAGTTGTAAGTTATCACTTCTCGGTATTTTGACTTCTTTCATTTTGCAATTATTTCTTCTCTTGGCACCGTCAAAACTGCAGCAGTCGTCGCAACAATCGATAGAGGGAGCCACCCCAATACGCGTTTCCAAAGCTGTGTTTGTACCAATTGTATCGCGCCTCCGATAGGTGGCGAAACGAGTCTCGCCAAGCGCGGCGAGGCATAGCTACCGAGACGCGGTGCCGGCTGTGCCGGGGCGCGTGATGATGTCATCGCTCGGCGACGTTTTCCTGCGCACGTTCGCCGGACCAACCACCAGCTTAAACAGCATCGCTGCTAAAAATATTTTTTCTTGCGCACTTACTCGCGCGAACGCTCACCACTCACCCTCACCAGGCGGACTCAGTCACGCGCGCCACTCGTCCTCACCACTGGCACTCAATCGCACAGACAGACAGACAGACAGACAGACAGACAGACAGACAGACAGACAGACAGACCGACAGACATCCATATTTCCAGGTTTAAGTAGTTCAAGAAGGACCGTCATATTTGAAAACCCTCGTGCAGGAGCGCTCGCGTTCGCGGGATGCCGTTAAGGGGAAGCCTTCAAAAGAAGGCATGCAAAGCGACCGGGTGTCTGCACATCACTTACGAAGCGGGGGCGTGCCGCTCAGGAAGCACTTCAGCTGGTGCAGTGACGTTGCCCTCAAAACCCAACTTCGGGATGTCCCGGAGTCACCGGCGTTATCACTAGGAGTTCACGAGGCATATGCCTATACCTATTATAAGAAGTGTCAGGCTAACTCACTGGCTGGCTAATTAGCCCTTTCAGTCACAGCGTCTCCAGATGATGACGCGACTATCTTTGTAGTTTTTATGATGAAAACGAAAATAGTCCCTGCTGCAAAGAGACGCGGCTACTGTTCCAAACCTACGAAAGCGAAATGTAGCGCCATCTCATTTAGAACCGCGGAACAGCACTCATAAACATCGTTTCAAAATGGATGCCACCACGTTTTGTGGGAGCTCCAGCGAGTTGCCGTCCTAAGTTCTCTTTTACTGCGTCGTAAATCATTTAAAAGGGATAAAACACCTGTTATTATTTCACTTCCTTATTATTTCCCCTATTTGTTGTAGACTGGCTCAGGGTATTTGTAATTTTTAAAGGGAAAAACAATTGTGTCATGGTGTCTCTATTTGAGGACGCGACGCCCTTTGCGTAATAAATATTCTAGAGGACGGAACCTTTTTTTCTTTCCTCTAGACAACTGAAACTGTAAAACTTGAGCGTATGAAATTTTTATGCAGTGGATATAATAATTCGTCACTGAAAGGGCTAACTGACTGATTCCTCAACGCCCCGCAAAACCATTCACCAACAGAGTTGAAACCTCGAGCGAGCGTACATTTCTATCACGGCGTTGGGGCTCACAAAGGCGGGATTTTCCAAGATATATACCCCTCGTGGCCGAGGAAAGGGTGAAAATTGTGGTTGAAATTATGTGATTATCTTCCTGACCCGTTGAGATATGGAAGTGCTTTTTGTTGATATATATAGCCCGTAAGAACTTCTAAAAAGTAGTTTTATGGTTTTGCCCTATCCAAAAAATCAGCATTTCGTGTTAAATTCGGTGTTTTTAAAAAAGCCCCAGTATATGTTTCTTTGATATATCCAATTGATTTTTGATGATAGATGTTACACTTGAAAATGCTCATAACCGGTTTTGAGGATTTGGCACTGCATGCAAAGAAGCTAAAAGGTCGAAAAGAATTTTTAAATTACATCCCTGAGAGAGTGAAAAGGGCTGAAATATTTTTTCACAGTTTTGTTTCTATTGCGGACCTGTTTAGATATGAAGAAGTTTTTGTTCATATAGGTAAGTGATATAAGTGTCTAATTTCACATTTTTTCATTACGGCCCCGTAATAGGGAGAACCGCGATTTTGGAGGAAGCTTTGTGTTTTTGCTAATTTCGCACCAACTAATCAGTTCGTTAAAACATACGATTCGCTTTTGCCTACAAAACACTACCCATATGAATGTCCAGAAACCAATTTCGGGATTTTGCCCTAACGAACATATAACGACGCTACCGGGGTTTTGTTCTCGGGAAATAGAATTAGTTCAATTTATGCGCGATTGAATACCGAGCACTATCTGCACGGACATTCTGTAACCATACGACGTCCGTAGGAGCCCATATTAGTTGTTATAAAACTGTGACGGATGGTGATCCACCGCAGCCACTGGCAAAACGCGTCCCATAAGTAAGCAATCATTTGAGCAAACTATCTTAGTACCATTTGTAAAACACAAGTTCCAGCCGTTGAGCACAACCACGAGTCTGCGGTAGGAGCCCATGTACTGACAGCAGGCGGGAGTTTCTTACGGCGTACAACTCCACGTCGAAATAACTAATTACGACAAGTTCTAATTAGCCGAACACGTGTTATGCCTGTTAGTATCGTTCGTATAGTAACCCACGCGGGCATCGCCGGGTACTACCGCTAGTGTCCCATATATCTGTACATGCCGAAGTTTCGGCGAGAGTTTGTGACAGCCATTTTTGGCCGTAGTAACCGGTTTCCAATCACAAAAAATATAGAAGGCTCTACTGCGGTTGCAGGAATTTACGAATGGCTGACACTGTATTTTCTGATATATGTTAGGCTAATTAACAAACGCAGTCATGAAACGCGAAGCGCAACAAGATGCGCATAGTGCAGTCAATAATACATTGCTACTTTCTTAACCCGTTCACCGCAGCTATCGTGGTTAATAATTAAAATCCCATGAGTGGATTATACCCGATTTCCTTTAAGGTAAATAAAGGTTTGCAGTAGTAAGCTTACCGGAAATCTTGGTTCCATGCTGATCCATCGTTCGAGACATCCGGCGGAACACAACTTTCGCAGAAAACTCCTCGTATCATCACCATCATTAGTGAAGGCACCAGTCCTGGGAACATATCCTCTAAGTTGCTCCTCACCAGAAGTCTTCCCCATCACCACTGTGACTGGCACAAAAACAGACCTTACACGCACTGCAGCCCCTGACACAGAAACGTTTTGTGGCCAACTTGTCCAGGAACATCTAGTTTTGAAATGGTTAACCTAACCGGTTGTAACCTTTTGAGGGCTCCAAACAGCAGAAAGTTTTCTTCACAGCAATTCGGAGGGTAGCGAAGACCGACGGAACTTCGCTGCGCGTGCACCGACGGATATTTGTCGCAGTTTTGTACACAGAGAGCGGCCAGATACACGTCTATGTCACTGCTACACATATTCCAAGAACTTGCGCACCCACCGAAGAAGGTATGCACAACAATTTTCCCAACGTTTTCACGCTCGCAACTACGTAAAACGGCCCGAAATACAAGCACGGGAACGAAGCGACGCCGGGCGTCCCAGACGCGCGGCAGCTGAAGCATCGTCTGTGAGCGAACGTAAAACAAAAAACATGACAAGACGTTTTTTGCGCCGCTGGCGAAGCACTGGCACCGACATTGCACAGAAAATGCAACCTCACCACGTCATGGTATCGCCGGCGTTGTTGCGCGCAGCTCGGTAGCGCTTGCATCTTAAAAGCATTGCAAGCGGGGCTAATTATTACAATTAACGAGCCACGCTCACCGTCTGCTAATCGGGATGATGAACAAAGGGAAAGCTCTTGCGTTACGTTTGGGAAAATCCCGAATGCATTCATGAAAGACGATGGAACAAAAAAAAATTGGCCGCGTATCTGCTTCTTTCGTTGCAAATGTCGTCAAAAGACGATAGTCTTTATCGACTTTTGCCAAGTAAATGCCTCCCTTCGCTTTACCGCTCACCTCTTATGTTGTTCCTCTTGCGTCGCGCTCCTCCCAAGGTAAAAACACCAAAGGTTTGCTGAAATCATTTTAAATTTCCCGCGTTCCACTGCTCCAAACCGGGTGTCTCGATGTGAACGCTGCCGTACGGCGAAGACGCGCGTTAATCGAGGCACCCTACTTCAACGTTTATAGAACCGCGTTTCCCTACTCCACGTGCGTTGCAAGCAGAACGTGGAAACTATCTAGTGGAACCTTGCGTAACTGTTGCCGGTTGATTTCTTAAAATGGCGCCAGAAGCTATAGTGGCGCTGGCGACAGCAGGCGACGGCGGAGTGAATTATTTTTCTGCAGTTGATGAAGTATTTAATTTCGCAAAAGTCAAGCATGTTTAAATTTTTATAAAGGAACACTGCAAATATCACTTCTGTATTGATTTGTTGTCTCATATTTGCGTAATGTCTTGTTCTTCTTCAACAATGTTGACAAGTCTGAACATTACACCGGACCAAGACGGGTAGATTTAGCTGTGACTATATAAGACTATTGCGCAGGCATTGTTTTGCTTTGGCCGGGTGGCTGAATCGAGTCACAGACAGACAGACGGACAGACATACAGACACACAGACATACAGACAGACCAAAATTTCTGGGTTTAAGTAGCCCAAGAAAGACTATCGTCTTTAAAAAAAAAAACTCCCACCTCCCCTCGCGGGAACTTCTGTGTAGATGCGACGCATAGGCGGAGCGGCGAAGCTGGTCCCAGTCGATGACGACGTTGGCGTACTTGTAAAGCGGCGTGGACTCTAGGTGTTTGAGCCAAGCGTGGATGTTGCTTCGCCGGAGAACGGCACACCGGTTATATGCGCAGCGCGCCCGAAGGAGAGGAAACGGCGGAAGAGAGAGTACTGCACATGCGCCGGCCCCAGCGCGTCTGCCGCGGCTATGACGCAACGTGCCGCGGCTATGACGCAACACAATCCAACACAATCCACTTTAATCCAATCCAATCCAAATCCAATCCAACCGAATCCAAGCCAAGCCAAGCCAAGCCAATCCAATCCAATCCAATCCAATCCAATCAAATCAAATCCAATCCAAAGCCCCTCGCGAGAGTGTTCGTTATCGGAGAGGAGAGGGGTGAGCGGCGGAGAGCGGCGGAGAGCGCAGCTCGCGCGGGGAGGAGAATGGCAGAGGGGTGGACAACGCCGACAACAACGACGACGACGCCGGAGGGACAAGGCGAGTGAATCAGATGCTCTGCATCTAAAAACGGCATCTCTGCATGGCGATGAAAGCCGTCGTGCCCGATGGCTACAGATGGACAAGCCGCTCAAGACAGATTTTGTGGCTGACGAATAATTGTAATTAAACCGTCTTACTTAGCTACTTAACTACTACTTAGCAGTATCTCACTGTCTAAGGCGTTATGGTGCTGATCCCAACGCTACCGATTTGATCCTGGCTGCTGAGGCCGTTCTGTTATGGCAGCAAAAAAAGAGAACGCCGACGTGTTGAGATTCGGTGAAATTTCGCTTTGCCGCAAAAGGATTTTACTGAACAATTTTGCTGAGGAACCACGACGCTGTAAAAAAACGACTTCACTGTCACTAAATGCTCAAATAAAAATAGTGATAACAAATTGTTGACTACAACAAAACAATCATTAATAAAAACTTTCAAATTGTACGGAACGTAAAGAATACAAAAAATTGGCGCAGCTTGCACCAGTGGTGCAAGGCTGGAGAAGCAGCAGAGCTGGCGGCCGCTCTCCCTTCGTCGGGGACCCGGCTGTTGTCCCTCACATTTCCGAACTTGCCAGTGATAGTTCTCCACGACTGCCAGGCCGGAATCGTTTCGTCCGCAGGCTCTCACATCTATCGCAAAGTGGACCGCGTTTGCATGTGTTAGAACCAGCGTACCAGTCTACTGCCAGTGTCCGCCCTACGAACCCAAAGGAAATGCTGTGCGCCCGGAGTGCGATGATGGCTCAGATTCTGTTTCCGGCTGCCGATAGGAGCGGACGCAGGATGGATGGCTCCGTGCGAGCTGCGATAACGGCCGATGCCGGCCGTGGTGAACCGGTTTCTTCTTTGCCCAAGGATTACCGTGTTGTTCTGCCCCCCCCTGTCCACCGGAGAAGCGATGAATCGTGTGGTTGTTCTGCACTGCGACGTCGGCGGTCGACCGTACAGAATTGACGACTTCAGGCAGCCGTTGAAGGACACTGGAGTGATACAGGAAGTTTGTGGCATAGGGGCCTACCAGATGTCCCACGTCTGGCTGATAAATTTTCGGACGGACGGAGCGAAGAAAAAACTGCTGGAAAGCGGCCCGTTGAGCGTGAAAGGAGGGCCATGCCTTGTAGTCGACCCCGTAAGGCACGAACTTCGGGTGAAGCTGCACTGGGTCGCCTTCAACGTTACCAACGAGACTATAAGGAAGATATTCGCCGAGTACGGCGACGTGAAGGAGGTGACGAGTGACAAGTGGCGTGTTCAGGACTTTGAGAGCTCCGAGTCGACAACCCGGATTGTGCCCCTAGTTTTCCATGAAGGTGTCAAGCCGGACAGGCTTCCCCACCAGCTGCGGTTAGGCCCCGGCACGGCGCTCGTCGCGGTGCCTGGGCGAGCCCCACTGTGCCTCAGGTGCCGCAGAGCCGGGCACATTCGCCGAGAATGCCGGGCCCCCAGGTGCTCGGAATGCCACGCCTTTGGGCACGAGAAGGCGGACTGCACCCGCTCGTACGCTCGGGCTGTGGGTCGAGGCTTGGAAAGTGACAACAGCGAACTCGTTATGGACGAGGAAGAAGCAGAGGGAGCAGCGGCACCCGCAGCACCTGAACCCAGGACCCACCACCACCCCGAGCCGGAAACGGACGCGGATACCACAAGAAAGGACGAGAGCAAGCCACTGACGGCGGAGGGGCGTAGCGCGCCAGCAGCCGATCCGCCGCAGCAGGCCACCGCTCAAGACGGGGACAGTGCTGGAACCACCAAGGACGAGAGCGAGAGGATGGACCTCGAGGTTCAGCCGAGCAAGCGTCGGCACGAAGATGGCCCGGAGACTGCGGACGAACCAAACCAGCGAAAGCCAGAACCGCCGTGGCAGGCTGGTCGGGGAAAGAAGAATCAGCGAGCCGCCACTACTAAGCCAGGGGTGGCGTCACCGGGAAAAGGCGGCACGAAAATCACCTGACCACATGTAGGACCGGGCACACTGTATGGCGCGAGACAAAGGTAAGCACTTTACACTTGGTCTGGTCCCTCCAAAATGACGGCCCTCTGTAAGCCCTTTCGAAGAGCTACCATCAATGCACGAGGACTTTCAGCTAAGCGAAAGCAGAATCAGCTGTACCGCATGGTTACGGAGCGAGACCTAGACGTCGTCGCCATACAGGAGACGAAAGTCGAAAGTGAGGATCAGACCGACTGTATGGTGCGTCCCTTTACAGCACACTATTATGCATGTGTTAGTCACGCGGTTGGAATGTCGGCGGGGTGTGTTCTCCTGATTCGCAAGGCGTTAGGGGTGGTAGTCCAAAATGTTACAGTGTGCCTAAACGGACGTTTCGTAGTTTGTGACTTTGCTTTTTCAACAAGCCAGTGGCGAGTGATTTGTGTTTATGCACCAACAAGAGTCCAAGAAAGACGCGATTTTTTCGAGGAAATCAGAAAATACTGCAGTGGTGATCGATACACAGTGTTATTGGGCGACTTTAACTGTGTATGCTCCGCACGAGACAAAACCAGCTGTACATCCTATCGTGACGTAAGCACAACTTTATTATCTGAAATGGTGAACGATCTTGGTTTAGAGGACGTGGGAGAGTGTGTTAGCAGTGGAAGAGATGTACATACATTATATACGCATTTCCAAGGGGCTAGTCACGCCCGCTTGGATAGGGCGTATATTTCAGCTGAGCTGCTGCCATGGTGTTGTGACTACAGCGTGCGCTCTGTTTCGTTCTCCGACCACTGCTTAGTATCGTTTTGTCTGGGAAGTAAAAACGAAAACAGAAGTAAATTTACATGGGATCTATGGAAATTTAACGATAAACTGTTAGAGGACTATCTTTTTATGCAGCAAGTAAGAGCAACTGTAGAAAATATTGGTAATAGTAGCAGCGAAAAATTAGGAGTTCAATGGGACCACTTTAAGCAAGAAACAAAAATGCAAGCAATCGAAAGAGGAACCGCTATTAAGAAGGAAAGACAAAAGCAAGAAAGCTTCTTGCGAACTTGTTTGCAGGCAATGTTGGAAGAAGAAAGCCAAGTCCCGGGGTCGTGTAAAGATGAGATAAAGGCCACAAAAGCAAAACTTGAGCTGATAGACGCCGAACGTTATCACGCAGCGCTCGTCAGAGCGAGAGCGGAAAAATTGATAGCGGGCGAAATGCCCACCAAGAGAGCACTGGGGACAGAAAAAAGATACGCTCGCCGCAACGAAATAACAGAAATTGAGTACAACGGAGTAGTCAGCGGCGAAAACATAGACATAGAACGTGCTTTTTTTGAGCACTACAGTACCTTGTTTTCGCGAAGCGCTATTCAACTTGAGAAGTTTGAACGTGAATTTGTGTCTCTGCTGCCAAAAATCGATGACGAAACAAGGTTACTATTAGAATCCCCCATCACGGTAGAGGAAGTGAAAGAAGCGATTAATAACCTAAACCTGGGAAAGTCACCAGGTCCTGATGGCTTGGGCGCGGCTTTTTATAAGTTCCTTAAACATGAGATATCCCCTGTGTTAACGGCAGTATTTAGAGAAGCTTTTACGTTAGGGGTGCTGCCACCGTCGTTTTCGGCTGCGCACACCATTTTAATTCCTAAAACAGAAGACACTGTCAAACTTCGTCAGGTGACGTCGTACCGCCCAATAAGCTTAACTAACGTTGGCTACAAAATACTAATGAAAATACTGGCTAAAAGGTTACAGACTGTTATTGGCGTCATAGTGGGACCGCATCAAACATGTGGGATAAAAGGACGATCAATTGTCACGAACATACACAAGGCTCGGAGTGTACTCGAGAGCTGTGATGTGATGCATACCGGTGTAGCAATGCTACAAGTGGACCTCGACAAAGCGTTCGACCGCGTGCCACACGATGGGCTTATGGCAGTATTAGAGCACCTTAACATCGGTTCTGTTATCCTAGAAGGTGTTCGCATGGCCTATAACAAGTGTACGACCAGAATAATTGTTAACAAGGTGTTGGGAAGGCGCATAGAAGTGCAGAGGTCGGTGAGGCAGGGGTGTCCTCTGTCACCTCTCCTCTTCTGCATATACATTGAATCCTTGTGTTTAGCCATAATGAGAAATGAAACTGTCAAGGGATTTCAACTTCATGCAGCCGAGGTACGAGTTTTAGCTTACGCAGACGATATTGCTATTTTCTGCGTAGATCAAGAAAGCGTCGCTCAAGTCGTTAACTTAGTGAAATGGTTTTGTCATGTGAGTGGATGCGCCGTGAACTGGGACAAGTGCCTGGGAATATGGCATGGAGAGTGGAGTACAACACCGGTGGTATTTAAGAATATCAAGTGGGTAACGACGCCCGTGAAGTACCTAGGCGTGCCGCTAGAGTATTATACCGATAGTGACCCTTATTGGCGGAAACAAGCTGTGGAGCTACGAGAGAAGGCAGAGAAGTGGAAGGGCACAAATTTGTCCATCTTTGCTCGCGCAACGGTTTGCAACCTATTTATGGTGAGCAAACTTTGGTATGTATTGCAAGTACTCCCTTGTTCACGGGCAAAAGTTCAAAAGCTGCACCGTGTTTTTGCAGTATTTATTTGGGGGTCGTCATGGGAACGAACCAGTCGTACAAACCTCTTTCGGCGCGTTCGTGATGGGGGTTTAGGGTTAACGCATTTCTTTTTACGACAGTTGGTAAACCGTTTTCTTTTTTTGCGGGATGTTAAAGACCCGTTTTTGCGCATGGTTTGTCAAATTAGATTAGGCAGGGTTCTGCCAGAGTTTATAGTTACGACATTATATTTGCCGGGAGGTATACGTGGCTACCTAAAAGAGGTTGTTGAGTTATTTTGTTTTCTAGCTGTGCGATTTTCGTTGGATTATCTGAGTGCAGTTTCAAGAAAGCGACTGTATGGTGATCTTTGTGATACAGTTCTCCCGGTTCCGTTGTACAGAATAACGTACTCAGGAGGCCCCGGTCGAGATGTGTTAAAGCCGGTCAAGAAAATGCCAGTTGCACCAGGGATTAAAACATTTTTCTTTAAGTTACATACCGGAACACTCCTTGTTAACACATGGATGCAAGAAAAGGGCCTCCTTATGCCATGGGGGGAACAGTGTTGGTTGTGCAAGAAACCGGAAACCATTGAACATGTCTTCATCGACTGTTGGGATGGTGTATTCTTCTGGGATGTGCTGCAGCGTACGTTGAAAAAAGATCTGCCAGTCGATGCCCGTGGCATCCGGTATTTGTCCGTTGAACATGATGAGGAGGGTGTACCGCTAGATCTAATAATGTTATTGGGCCTGCACAGCATATGGAGGTGTCGGCTGGCGGTCCGTCACTCGGACATTGACGCGCGCCCAGTCAGAGAGTATTTTCAGGAGGCTATTGTTTCGTTTGTTGAATTGAAAAAGGCCCAAAAAAGTGTTCCGGAATGGCTGTCACAAGTTGAAAGGCTAACAAAGATAAAAACATTTTAGCCACCAGCGCTGTATCCCAGAGCGGGAGCAGCGATTTTATGTTTTAGTATGGGTTTGTTGTGACACTGATGTTTATGTTTGTAAAAGCGGTGCTTGTTTGGAAATAAAGAAAAAAAAATGATGGCTCAATCGGATAGACGCCGGTTTCATAACGCGAAGGACCCAGGTTCGATTCCGACCGCGGAATAGCTTTTTTAAAAGCGAAGCTGTATTGTCCTGACTGATGCCGTTGTACGCCAATGCGCACGGCAGCAGAGCCAACTTTTTCTGACGATGATTATGAATGATCAGGAGTGAAGTGAAAGGAAAACAAAATTCGCACATCTCCACGAAGTGAACCATGACGAGTGGGCGAAGCACTGGGGATCGTTCTTACCGCAAATTACACGTGGCATTGCCCACTCGCGCATGTAAATGAGTGACAACGCTTGCGTACGCTATATACGATTCCATTACAATCGAATTAAATTTATTCCAATCCAACCAATTTCAGTCAAATACAATCCAAATCCAATTAAATCAAATCCAATTAATTTTAATTCAATTCAATCCAATCCAATCCAATGCTCCTCACGCATGCGCAGCACGGCTCCCCAGGAGCCACGCGAAACTGCACAACTTTTCTCTCTAATCTGTTGTGAAACTTTTATTTCGTTCTTGTTAACCTTTTGTGAACCTTTTGTGCTGTGCCGTGAGCACGGACGCCGGACGCCGGACGCCGGACCAGCCTCGGCCTTAAGGTGCTTCGCCCCTAAAACGCTTCCCATGGCTGGAATCGAACCTGGTTCCCTCGCGTTATGAAGCTGGCGTCTACCCGATTGCTACATTTCGACACGGCTGAAGCGATATGGAAAACTCAGACGACAACCAAAGAATCCGTAACGAGAAGAATGGCGTTGCCCCGCGTTCAGGGTAAGGCTGTTAGCCACAAGAAGTTAGGCCTAAGATCCCATTTTGAGGTTTAGGACGTTAGGCCTAACGTCACGTCTTGGGTTGTAACACCTCAAATCGGCACGCCGTCAAAAAATTGCCAATTGAACACCAAGCAGCAAGTACCGAATTCGCGCCGCACACCCCAAACACAAACGTTAGCCCTACTCAGTGCACACCCCGTGAGAGCTGCTGTGGGTATTCTGGAAGAGGGGTGCGTACCTCCAGAGTAGCACATACTCGCAGCGTGGGATCGGCCAACCGAAGAATTCGTCACGCGAAAGCTGTGTTTTAGACGGAGGGGCGCATGATTTTATTACCACTTGGGTGCACATGTTATTGTTCACCGCCACCCGGTGGCGCGGTGGTTAGGTTTCCGCTTTCATGGGGTACAGGTCTCGGGTTCGGCTCCCGTGATCTTCCTAACCATATTGTTTTTCTTGCTCGTGGACTACTTTCCTTCTCTCTACTTTATATATTGTTTATTTATTTATTGGTTCCTCAAGGGCCCCGACTTGGGGCATTACATGAGGAGGGAGGGGGGGGGGGAGGCGTACATGCGGCATATGGAACATGGTAATCGCGACAAGTCATGGCCATGCTTTAACGGTCCACTTACAACACTGTGAATCGATGATAATGGCAGTTTCAGCAGGCAGGTCATTCCAGTCTCGAGCTGTGCCCATAGGAAACGATTGCTGAAAAGTAGTGGTACGGGGACGCTCAGGATGCACTGCATTAAGGTGGGTTATGCGAGAAATTCGATCGGCTCTCTTGATAAGCTGGTTGTCGATGGGCAAAGAATGAAAAAAAAAAAACTTTTGATAAAGACAAAGACGTGAGATCCTACAGCGGGAAATGAGAGTGGGAAGGTTGAGCTGGGTTTTGAGGGCGGAGATGCTGGGACCACATGAATACTCTGAAAGTAAAGTATAAACCTTGCTGCACGATTTTGGACAGATTCAAGAAAACGGATAGTTAATTTGGTATAGATCAAAGATGGCAGTAGCATACTGAAGCTTGGGTCGGACAAAAGTTGTGTAACCGCGTACAGAAGGAGACGTCATGGCAAGATTTCGGCGAACGTATCCAAGCACCGGGTTAGAGGAATTAGATATGGTATAATGGCAGTGGACCAACTTATATCACATGAGATATGGGCGCCAACATATCTTAATAAATCTGTAGTTTCGATAACAATACTATTAACAGTATAATTCAGTAAGACGCAATTACAGTGACGTTGAAAGGATATTAGCTTATTTTTAAAGACGTTCAGGGACACCAACCAGGTGTTGCATGATTGTTCGATGCGAGCACTTGGAGCTCTTTCGGTGCGATTGACGGATAATGCTCTCGACCTAAACAGCTCCGCTGTTAGTCGTCGTCGTCGTCGTTGTCGTCGTCGTCGTCGTCGTCATCATCATCAGCCTGTCTACGCCCACTACAGGGCAAGGGCCCCTCCCATAGATCTCCAGTTGTACAGGTCCTGTTCTAACTGCGACCAACGTATCCCCGCAAATGTCTTGATCTCAATCTGCCCACCTAACTTTCTGCCACCCCCTCCACGCTTGCCTTCTCTAGGGATGCACTCTTTTACGCTTCCGCTGTTGGTAACACGTTTTTATTGGCCCGTCATTTTTGCGCCTACTTTGGATGCGCGGACATATCAGCACACGAACAATTCGGCACCCGGGCGTTTCCCTGCAAGGGGATTTCGGTAGAAAACGAGATACAATTACAAACGACTTTGGTACAAGCGCTGGTGTCGTTTCCCTTTCTCGTCCCTGTGTCAGTTTGCGCTTCAGTTTCACTCATGAGAGATTTCGGCCTGCCAATGATTGACAAAAAACAGTGCGAATTTGAAATCAATTACATATTTTTAGACATTCCCACAATTTTTCTTATTGCGCAGATTCATAAATGCATTTAATTTCTTGGAAACGATTTCCCCGGTAATTATGCATTAAGAAGGGTTCGTTGATCCTGTTTTATTGATTTTTTTTATCTCTAGAAACAATTTTTCTTAAGAGTGTGTCTGTTCTGTTGTTTCGTTATTTACGCATAATTATTATTGGGCATGTTTCTAAAACGATTTCTGTAGTTAATATTTACTAGGGATCGTTCCTAGATCATCTCTATTTGATTTAATTTTCTCACATATTTGCACTAAACGTTATTTTAACTATTAGGCGAGTACCGAAATTCTTTTTACAAAGGTATAACATTTGGGCTTCAGTGAAATTAATAAGTGTCAGCCAGTACCACTAAAAAGGGGTAGGTGCCACTCACGAGCGCCACTAACCACTAATGATGGTGAGTGGGGCTCACCACTCGCGAGTGGGGAGTGGTAAGTGCCCTCACGCTCGCGAAGGCTCAGTAGTGAGTGGCGCTCACACTCGTGAGTTGTGAGTGGGGCTCACCGCGAGTGGCGCTCTCGCTTTTTCACTCACCAGCCCGAAGTGATGCCGAGGCTCACTCGCCCCTCAGTGGTGTTTGGGTGGCGCGTGAGTGCACTCGTGCCTGAGCCTGCTGACCTATGCTCACAACACACTTGTCGTCACGCTATGAAAATGTGCAAGCGTCAATAGAAATAATACCGGTGTTTTACTTACTTTGTGGGAGTCGACGTAAGCAAAGTTTCCAAAACTTCAGGACACCCATATTCGGTGACCGTCACACAAGAGTGAATAGGTCAAGCTAAGCAGCTTTGAACGGACTGTTGTCAGCTTTACTTCGGCTCCTTAGCTTCGGAGTAGGGTCACAAATGGAGTTGTACTTTTTCCGTTCAAATTGCTCCAATCCAAAACAGTAACTAGGAAGGCGTCTCCCGCGTACTTGAACGAATGTTGCAGTTTGGCCGCGATGTTACAGGTAGTCGTAACTGTGTCTTTCAGCTGCTTTAGCGAAAACGTTGCATTCTCCGCAAGAAAATACGTAAATGAGGGATTAGCGAGTCACTGCTTGCACATTTAGGACGCATGCATTGAGAACGCATCGCTACTTGGGTGACAAGCCCAGCGGAGCAACTGGAATTCGCTTTTCTTTTTTTTTTTTTTTGCAGCATGAACTAGCATTTTTTTCTTTTTGATCCCGAGCGAACGTGATTCATGGCGTAGAACGCGACCCTTTGCGACCCACTGATCTTTATTCATCTTAAACGCTGACAGAGGGGCAAGTAAAACGTGGGACACCACGGAATCAATCAACTGTTCCCCGTGTCATTCCCCTAGGTTTACATTTGGGAGGCGTCAATCTTGTTGGGCGCAATAAAATGAAGCGACTGCCATTATTTTTCGTTTCTTTTCCCTGCCAACTCCCTCCTAACTCTCGCTTCCTTTACACGCTCCCTCTTTGAAGTACATCGTGTAAGTGTCTGCACATGTAGGCCCACCTCGCGACATTTTAAGGTGAAGCCTTATTGTCCTCAGTGATGCCGTTGTACGTCTATACGGCCTACAGAAAATCCAACTTTCTCTAACGACGATGATGAATGATCGTGGATGAAGTGAAAGAAAAAAAAAACGCTTCCCGTGGCCGAATCGACCCTGCGTCTCTCGAGTTATAAAGCCGGCGTCTATCCCATTACTCCGTCTCGACATGGTAGAAGCCAACGCCAAGCAACAGGTACCGATCCGCGCCGTACACCCAAACTCAAATGTTAGGCCTACGGAGTTGCACACCCCAGAGTTGCTGTGGGTATTCTAGAAAAGTGTGCGCACCCCCAGAGCAGAACATACTCGCAGTGTAAGATCGACCAACCAAAGAATTCATCACGAGAAAGCTTTGCGTTCAACCATCGTCGTGATTAGACGGAGGGCTGCATTATTTTTAAAGGCGTAGGTTTTCTTTCGGAACCTCTGTGTACCAGGGAGCGAAATAAAAGACGAGAAAGCAGCAGAACGAAGAAGGGAGGGGGAGGAATACATTTTATTGTTTATTGGGATAGAGCGAACGTATTCCCTTTGCTTCCTGAGAGTAGTAGGACCCTCAGTTCACCGCGACTGCCTAAGGACGCGGGTTCCATTCTGGCCTCGCTGGCTGCTTTTCTTGTGAGCGTGAAAACGGTGAACGCCCGTGTGCAGAGATTCAGGCGTATGTTAAACGTCCACAGGCGTTCATAATTAATCCGGAGCCCTTCACTATGGTGTTCCTTATAGCCAATGTGTAGCTTCGGTGAATTAAACCCCCCTAATTTGACATTTTCATGGAAGTTCAGTGCGTCAAGGTCTGTAGCCGTGGGCCAGCCCTGGTGATCATAATACCCTGGTCGCGCAGGTCCGAGCTGGTCAGCGCGAAGTTCCATTGCTCAAGGGGATGGCTGGAGATCGGAGAGACGTACTGGGTGTTTTGGTAAGCCGCGGTGTGTTGTAACAGAAAGACCCGTACTCGTCGGCTAGGTACTCTCCAACATATAATTCTGGAACGCGCTCTCAACCCAGCCGTACCACTCCTTTCCCCGTGTTCTTTTCCTGAGCTGTAGGAGATACTGTTCAGTAGCAGTCGACTGTGGGACCATACTCTTCTAGTGGCGCGGGCGAAGACGGCTGGGGCAACACATAGATTCCCGGACTAGAATTCCACTCTCTTTCGAGCTCATTAAAATCTTTTCTCCGTTTCCCTCATCAGGGTACCGAGGGAATTTGATTTGAAGAATTGGGCCTGGCATGCGGCGTGTAGTAGGCGTGTGTGCGAGTACGTGGTAGCTTCTAGATTCTAGAGAACAGAACAATATGACGTGCCTGCTTACGAATAAAACTGGAGAACGATGTCACGTCCGGAAAGGCGCGGACACCATATCGCCGTCATAGTACGAGTGATGTCAGAAAGAAGATCCTGTCAGGAGCATGTACTCAACCTTATAAGCGCAAGGCGTTGTCGGAAAGGGAATTTGTGTACCGTAAGCAGAAGTTTTGCGAGGTAACATTACGATGATTCCAGAGGAAGGGGGGGGGGGAGTTTTGTATGCAACGCAAGCCCGACGTCCACAAAGAGATACGACCAACGGGAGCAGAGCAGAACAACCAAGGGTGGACAGGAACGTATCAGCTTTGCGTTGCTACCTGACTTGACAAATTGATGCCGGAATAGAAGCTCTCACTCTAGGTAACAGTAACTGAGCGCGAAAAATGTTTTAACTATTAAAAACAATGGACGAAATAAAGGTTTAGTGCGAAATAATGGGACACAGCCAGGCTCATATGGTAGTTTCACTTGTTCTAGTTCACGTCCAGGGTCAATTTTATGTTGTAAATCTCGGCCTCAAAGCCGAAGCAAGCAACACAGACAACTGCTACAACCATTATTACGCGACCGCAAATTCGGGCCAATTTTGTTATTCCGAGTGCTCAATATGTTTATATACTCATCTCTTGAAACGGCGTCCGAAGCGAACAGGTTACAGGAAGTTGGTGGCGCGTATAGTTGTTGGTACGGAAGATAACAGAACATGGGCCCCGGTCATGATAATCGAGAAAGTAAGTGCGTAAACTTCGTTTTCTCGCGTCTACAGGTGCATGTCGAAGCGCATCCCGCGAGCCTCCTCAGATTTTGTTCCGTTGTCGCTCTTATTTCTATACGGAGTCCTTGAGGACCTGGGATCCTACCTGGACGCCTCAGGACTCCCCCCGGCTCTACGCTTTCTCTCCGCGTAGCAAACTGGACTGTGGAAGTGTTTTTTTTTGTTTCGGTTGTTTTTTTTTATAGTTTTAGTGTATAGTCCAGCATATACGCATATATGTATCCTCTCTCACTCTTTCTTCTCCCTTTCCTGCCTGACTGTTTTTTCATCCCCTGAGCCCCCACACAAGTGTCCAACCTTAGCTGAAACAAAGTACGTCTGCTCGTGGACTTTCCTTTTCATGGTCTATAGCAATAAATTCATTCATTCATTCATTCATTCATTCATTCATTCATTCATTCATTCATTCATTCATTCATTCATTCTTTCTTTCTTTCTTTCTTTCTTTCTTTCTTTCTTTCTTTCTTTCTTTCTTTCTTTCTTTCTTTCTTTCTTTTATTGAAGACTATAATTAGCCGAACCAAACGTACCATCTCCCTCCCTCCCTGCTGGTCCGTTTCATATTAATTTCTATTTTATTGCTCCTACACCTTCTGATGTCCCTTGCGGCCATCCTTCGAGCCACAATCCTTTCCGGCCTCTTATCAGGCAGGAAGCACGTTAGGGTTCCCCTGAGGGACCTCCAGACCTCAAAATAGCTCCTGGTGAAAGCATTCGTTTTCGTTGGTCTGTTGTGGTCATGATGGCTACACTCAAAGGAGGGATTCAGACTGGCCGTCACGACGCTGCAGCCAATTTCTTCGTTCAACGACACTCCCAAGGCTTCTGCGAGCGAGCAAGGAGCTGACATCAATAGGGGACACGGTGGTGGTGCAAGTGTACGAGCAGAGCAAATAAAAACCTGGTCTGGGGTAACTTGTATTAAAAAGGAAAAAGAATGTCAGCTTTGAGCCGTTATCTGAACGCCATTACCTTTGCCGGTCCGGCGAGAAGGCTGGCTGTAAAGGAATAGAACTTTCTGCTTTGCCATCGATTCGGTCTCCTTCGTCCACTGTGAGCGGTGCCGTTCTTGCACCACAACTGCTCTGCAGATTCTTGTGTGGAAGTCAATACTTCACTTTCGGTCAGCATTTTTCGTTACTAGCTATCTCAAAAGTAACAAAGCAACCATTTGTCGATATCTGGCACGTCAGTATTATGGTTCATTTAAAAAAGGAACGTGCGTAAAGGCACATGACAATTTGGGGACTACGGAGCTCAGCGCTTGGTAAGAAAATAAGCCCTAAAATTTGAGATTCGCGTGATGACCAGGCCTCAGTTGAGTGTTAGGAAAAGAACTTTCATTTTGTTATTGACAGGAAACAATTTATTCGGAACCCTCTTAATACATCGCGTAATAGAGGTTGATTGATTGATTGTAGGGTTTAACGCGCCGACGCAACGCAGGCGATGAGGCGCGCCGTAGTGGACGGCTCGGGATTAATTTTGACCACCTGGGGATCTTTAACGTGCGCCGAAATCTCGAACACACGGGCGTTTTTGCTTTTCGCCTCCATCAGAAAAGCGGCCGCCGCGGCCGGGAATCGAACCCGCGACCTCGTGCTCAGCAGCGCAACGCCTTAGCCACTGAGCCACTGCGGCGGGTGCGTCATACAGGTTGCTGACACGTGTACGCCTTCAAGCTAAAATTATTTGAACATTGCTTGTGCTCGTTTGTATCTTGCAAGGTTTCACATCGTTGAATAATGCCCCTTTCCTACTGCCTCTCTGCCTTCCCTCGCCCGCAGTCAAAGCCATTTATATACCTCGCCGTCCTGTAGAATGTTTTCCTTTAGTATGTTTTTCTAACTCACACCCAGAAGTCAGTGTTGTGCTCTGATGTAGCAAGTGGTTTCTTTGGTTAAGCCACAGTGAATATGGGACCAGTATGGTTCACTGTTGAGTGTATAGAATTAGGTGCCCTTTTTCTATAGAATCAGGGGTGCAACACTAGTTCAAACTATGACAAAAATTTTGTAGCGGAAGTAGCCTTTGTGTGTACCCAAGTTACGAAGGTGCCGATGCTAGAAGATTTGGACCCAGAAGATTTTGTTTCTAGAAGATTTTGATCCTGGTTCTGGATTCTGTATAATTCGTCAAATGAACCCGGGACCTGCGTATAAAGCATGGTTTCGAGGCAAGGTGCTCTCTGTGATCAGGGGCTTCTGCCCACCATGCCTAACTTGACTTAAGGGACTCTGCAACACTTCCGAGAAGCGCTTTCACTCTTTCCCCCGTATCTGGAAGCACTGGGAAAGCTATACTTATCGCCAGCATGAAGCGGCACTGCGTGGTTTGCCCGTCGCAGCAGATACGCCTTCCGTTTCTACTTTGCTTTGTGGCTTTCTTTTTAAGGGGCTATCGAATGCGTGAATTGCTGCAACTGGAGGAAAGGCGGCCAATTGCCGCTGCACCGCTGTAATGACGTAATTCGGGCTGTCGAGGAACGCCAAGACTGGGAAAGAAAGAAAAATCTTTTGAACAAGAGAGAGAAAGAGAGAGAGAGAGAGAGGACTCTTTAATATGAACTGGTGAGGTCAGCCCTGCTAGTGGCAATGCTTGCTAGGCCAGATGGGGGGTGTCTACAATGATGGTCGGTGAATATTAGACATTAGGGGTACGGCAGGAAGAAGACAAACAAGAAACTATAGAAACAAGAAACAAGGGAACGCAAGTTTCCAAGTTATATAATTGGCATAGAACAGTAATTTTTGGCCGAGGTACTTTGCGACCTTCTAATTTAAGTACTGGATGTGGGTGTTGACCACTCTTCTGCAAGCGTTTTAGTTTTTGAAATAAGTTGAAAGAAGCGTTGCAGGGTCTCTTTAATTAGGTTGCTCGATTCAGAGACGTAAACTCAACCTGCTCCTCACCCTATAATTCCAATTTTATGGAATAAACGCAGCCATACAAGAAATATCGACCCCCTAGCTGAGTGACCAAGTTCTCCGTTTCGTAGTAGGTGAGAGCGGTCGGGCGCGGGAGGAAAGAGAGGGGAAGGGAACAGGTGACAAGGGCCGTGTCACCTCCAGGTTTTTCTAGCGTGATAAATTTAAGTCAAAAGGCCGCACTGCACAGCGTGCGGAGAACGCTGAACTTGGGTGATGGAAGTAAAAACGAGTGCGGGTTACGAGAGCCCGGGGCAGGCGAAGAGGGATGTTGTGCAGCCACCGGAAGCGCCTACTTTCGAAACTGAGCCTGACTTCCGGTTAAGTTCGCTGACGAGCGTAAGCGACATGGCAATGGCATACCGATGCTCGGGAGCGCCAGAACTTTCCTTTTGTCATTCTTTTTGTACGAACCTACGGCGCTGGGGGCTCGGTATTCTCCCGAGAAAACACGAGGAAGTGCGGAAGTCTGCTCCCGAGCGGAGTCCCTTTATTACGCTTCCGTGGGCCAGCTCTGTCGGTGATGTTACTCCGCAAGTATACTTGTTTCCCTCTTACATGGATTCTATATTTGAAACCAAAAAGGGTTCTGCTTCACTTTTTTTTGTTTCTTCTAGTATTTACCATGGTAAAGCATTTCGATGCAATAAGATTTTTTGTGTGCGTTCACAAATATAAAGAAAAGGAACAAAATGTCTGGATGTTTTTTTATTTCTATTGTTGCATGGACGCCAAGAAACTAGCCACTTTACGTAGAAGTCTCCCTCAAGGGTAAATTTTAGGGGTGGTAGCAGTGTGAAACCAGGCATTCTGACATTGAGAAGGCAGGAAGCCTCTTTGCCCAAACTGCGGTTATTTGTACAATAGGCGAGGACGGCGGGGGGTGTGGCAGGTATGTCAAAGAAATTTTCGTTATTTCTATTGCTCTTACACTCTCGTGGGTTCCTGCTCCCCTGTCGGTACGTAACTCTTTTGTAGGCTAACAACAGCAACCGTCAAGCATGCGAATTATTTTACGATCTTAGCCCTGACGTTGCGCTTGGGTGTATTACGACGTCGGTAGTCGCACCTTGAGGTACAATCATTAAATTTTCCAATAAATACCGGTTGACGACGTTCGACGTCATAGCATGACGTTAGGTCTAACGTCCAATATTTAGGCTTAATGTTAGGTCTCCTCAACGTCGAACTTACGAGGTGCCAAATAACCTCTCACTCATTTTACGTCGAGCTGTGGGTACCGGTTGGCGACGCTCCGCCATAAAGCGTGACGTTAAGGCTAACTTCTGAGCTTTTTCGATCAATCAGCCACTTTATTTTTCCGCATTAAAATAAAATACATCTCCCGCCACAAACACACCCGCCCGCCATTTCGTATGCCGTTAGGTTCGCTAATAATAATAACAAATTAAAGATACTGGTAATGATAAATTAGAAGATAACGCAAGATAATGGTACACTTCCGCGCTTTGTAGATACCTGCGATAGGGCGCCAGTAGAGGACATCGAAATTAGTGAAGAAGGGATGTTTAACTTACTCCTGAACATTAATATAAAAAAAATCACCCGTACGAGACGAAATCACGAACAAATGTTGGCACAGGTATGTGGAATGGGTTTCCAAATACCTTTCTATAATAGTTTAGTCATTGATTACTACCGGTTCTTTTCACATCCCCTGGAAGCGGGGCAAGATCGTTCCCATACACAAAGGTGGCCCAAGAGCTGACGCCAGTAAATACGCACCGATTTCTCTAACTAGCGCGTGTTCAAAATTAGTGGAGAATATAGCAGCGAAACATTTAATCAAAGATCTAGAGCATCATAAAGTGGTATGCCGCCGCCAGCTTGGATTCAGAAAGAAACGTTCCACGACAACTCAACGTATCCAAATTTTGCATGACGTTTCTTCTCAAACAATAAATCCGCGTGGCCCAACTGATATAGTGTTCATAGGTTTTGCGAAAGCACTTGATAAAGTTTATAATCCAAAGTTTTTGCATAACATACAAGCTGCATTTAAAAATTCCACAATCACAGGTGTTTCCCGTCTTACCTTTACATGAGAAAGCAGTATATTCGAATCGGCAACCGTTAGTCTGTACGCTCACCTGTAGGGTCTGGAGTTCCTCAGGGTATGGTACTAGAACCACTGTTATTTTTCTTATTTATCAATTATATACCTACCAGCATCACTGTACCACTGCGCTTGTTTGCCGACGACTGCGTCATTTACAATAAAATTCAGTCAAGTAAAGACTAAGAGGAACTTAACTTGAATTTACCAAAAAATACAAAGTGGTGCGATGAACAAATACCTGTATACATGTCGATTACGCGCAAAAAGCATAACCTTAGTTACTCGCATTACATTAATGTTTAGAAGCTTGAAAACGTTCACACGCGCAAATACTTCGGTTTAACTTTCACGTCAGATTTACGGTCTAATACGCACACAGAAAATTTATGCAATAAATCACTTAAAGCCCTGTAGTCTTTGAGGCGGAACCTAAACCGGGTGACTGCAGAAATAAATCTTGCTTACAAAACTTTGGTTAGACAAGTTATTGAATACGGCAAAATAGTTTGGGATCCACATACCGAGACTAACTGTTCCAAACTTGACCGAACACCGAGGCTTGCTGCTAGGTTTATATTTAATAAATGTCGTCGCATCTACTCCTCAACGCAAAGCTCAATTACGTGATCTCCCGCCATTTGATCTCAGAACTAAAGCGAACGATTGAAATTCCTGTTTTAAGTTATTCATGATCAAGTAGACATTAGCGCAGACGACTACGTTGAGTTTCCCATGAACGCGCCAACAAGGCTCCGCCACAGTATACATATTCCCCCTCCTCTGCACCGCAATGATTTCTTCAAGTTCAGTTTCTTTCCTAGGGCAATAATCGAATGAAATTCACTATTTGACGCTCTTGTAAAAGTTACGTCAGCAAACGCCTTTTTGGGAGGTCTTAAGGCCACATTTTTGTAATAATCCTAGGCGAATTGTTTAATATGTATGTATTTTTATACGTATATGTATGCTGTGTCTCTATTGGGTCTATTGAGGCGTAGTGCGAATTTGTGTGCTCATCGGTCATTACTTTCACGTATATGTTGTAACTCATTGTTGTATGGCTTTGTGATTGAAGGCTTCTATGCAATTCAGTTGCATCCATGTTTTCTTCTTCTTGTTTTTATTTCCACTCCTGTAAAAGCCCAAACAGGATTGACAGCGTGAGTAAATAAATGAAATGAATGAGGAAAAATGGATTCTTTTATTTAGAGGCCATATTGATATTCTATATTTCAAGCGTTACAGCGCACTTCCACAGCGATGCTACTGAATAAAAGAGTTTGTGCATTCCTTTAAGGGAGTACGACTCTACTCAATTTCAGGCAGTGCAATGCCTCACACGAAAATGCATCACCCGTTACTTTCTCCAGATCTTGAAAATTGCGCCGTGTTATTTCACAATGACAATGCCCAATTGCTGAGACTGTACTACGTTGTTTAGGCAAAGGCATCACCCAAAAAACGTCTTTTCCAACTTTTTGGGAAAGCAAAGAAATGGAGAAACATGTTATCTGACGCCGAGCTGTAACTCACAAGACTTGCAATGAAGTTGCCCGAAATATTTGAGCTCCGATTCTTGTTTCTTCCAGAAAGAGAAAAAAGAGAGCGGGAAAAAAAAGAATGCTTGCTCAGGCAATCTAAAATAGCTCGTATTGAGAGCGTCTGAACCATGATAATATGGAAATGCCTACTGAGCACTCTGTTTTGAATACCCAAGTCATTTTATATGTTTCCATCTTTTCCGTCCGCTGAATGAACGTCTTACGATGCCTTCCTGTCCGAATGAATCTGTCACGGTTCATCTTCATCTTTTTCCCGTCGCATCGAATCATTCCTTGCGTGCTGCTATACACTCACAGCCCACTGGTGCGTGCGTGTGCGTGTGCTCAGTTTTTTCAGCCATGCTCATTCATCCACGTCATGTATTCAGTCAGAATGCTGCCGGCATACTTTCCTTTGTCGTCCATGGGTGAAGCGAACATTTTTTATTTGTCAGGCCTGGATAAAGGTTTTGAACTGCGAAAATATTTTGTGACATTTGACTGTCGGGCACGACTTCGGGCGTGGAGATAGAAAGCTCTGAGATTCTGCGGTGGTGCATGCTCCGCTATAGAAAGCTTCTACCGAGATTGTCCGTGCTCTCAAACATAGTGTATCTGCTTCGAATTTCGTTTTTTTATTCAGAGAGTACAACACATTGGACGGATGGAGTTATATGCCGGATGTCTGGGTCACTCCTTTTTGCATTTCATTTCTTTTTCATCTCCTATCGTCATCTTATATATATTCAAAAAATATGCGAATGCGGTTGAATGGCTTCCTGAAGAATTTTGGCTCGCTGCCCAAAATTTTGCTGATTTATTTTATGTCTGCTGCCTGGGACATACTTAGAGATGAATGCAAAAGGACGCGCGGGAAACCGGCACTCGGCCCGCTGGACTGAGAAAAATGTCCCGGGACGACATAAAATGACGTGTGTGTATTAAGTAGATCAAAATATAAACTGCTATCTCTGCGTTTCGGCTGGCAAAAGAAGAAGAAGAGGAAGAAGTTTATTTGCCCTTCAAGAGAGGTACAATTCGTAAAATAAACTGACGAGGCTCCCAAAGTTCCATGACTGCCACGGGACCCTGTGCATTTGCACGCCTTTATCTGTAGTTATATTTCTTGCGCTTTGTTTCCTTTGTATAATTTCTTCTTCCTGTTTCCCGACCCTGGGTTTATATCGCTTTTTAAGAGCGTCTCATTGTCAGCTGCGTCAACTTCTGCAATTTTGCCGGCGGTTAGTGACCTTGATGCACCCCTAAACAACAAATTTGGCGTTAGTACACATTCCGATTTGCTTTCTCCCTTGTGCACAATTCACCCCTTTTTATTCTACCACGTATTTGTTTTTTTTTTTTGCCTAAGCAGAACGTTTTCTCTAACGCTATTGGGAAAATTGGCACGGCAAGAGCAGAAACTGGGTGCCGTAAACGACAAAGTTCCGTGAATCGGTTTCAATACACAAAAAAATATGCGTCCCAAAAAATCCCGGGCCATCTGCACTAACGTAGAACCTGGGGAGGGGCGAAGCATGCAGTGTAAAAGCGTATTCTTGGCGCCTTGGCGTTTGTGCCCGCGGAGATATAACCGTTAGGGGCTAGAGGTGTAGAGTTTTGGTGTAAAAGTCTCTTGTCTTGGAAGCACAGAGCATTTCAGAGCGAGTGTCCCGGTGTATTCTTTTAGTACGTGTCTTTCCCACGGAGATAAAAGGTTCTAGCACGAGGAGTTGGAAAACGAGTGCCACGGGGTGTTGTTTTAGTACGCGCTACGTTCTAGCGCGAGGCGTTGGAAATCGAGTGTCCCGGTGTTTTAGTACCGTGACTGCATGATGCTACGATGACATGAGACGCCGACATTCCGAGCCTCTAAGGGGCTTCGCTGCTAAAACATTGGGGTAGTGCAATTAGGTACTTAGCATCAGTATGAACGAATAAAGTAAAATAAAATAAAGTAAAATAAGGTACCCTGTATTTTTTTTTTGAGAAAGAACTAATGACATGCCTACTTCAGTTGTCAAAATACTTATAAGAAAGAAGCCGCAACAGCTAAAAGCTTCATGGCCGTTCTTAAGTAAAAAAAAAAGGTTTATCAGTTTATTTTCACGTTGCTCCTGGGCCTGGTCAAATGGTCTAGTTAACGCCGTTATAACATGGGATGGCCCCAAGGACATGCCGGAGCAGTCGCACTTTTGATTCAAATTGTTTTGATTCTGATGATGTCTGTGAAGCACCGAGCAGTGACTGGGAAATGCGACCAAGAATTCCGTTTTAGTAAAGCTTTCAATTAATGTGATAAAAATCAGAACAATATCTAACTTTCTCTTATTCGTTGGTGTTTTTCCCAACTTGGCGCCACTCGCCACAAAACTTTCCCTTTTTCAATGCGCCGTATATAAAATAATGAACGCATGCGGGGCATACACTGGCTTTTACGAGCAGTAAAAAGGAGAGTGATAGTATTTGTTTACACTTTTCCTTTGGCAAGTTCGCTAAGAGTATTGTAGTCCCCTATAACAGCTAGACGTAACTACGGTGCGACGGGAAGCTTTACGAGGAAGTCTTAGAGCCATAGGTATATTTAGAGCGCCGCCTATAACGCCACCGCTGCCGAAAAAGTGACCTTTTGGTGAAAAGCTAAATCTATTTGCAGTGTGTCCTTAACGCCGAAACGCACTCCTCGCTGGACACCGCATTCGATATTCCCAACTTTTTTATGACTAGCATTTGGTTGAATACTAACAGGTCGGAGAAAAAGGAAACTGCAAAGGAACCTGCGGAGCATTGAGTGCTGTAAGCTATGTGCTGCTGGGGCCGCACGGCGGCCCGCAGCTCTGTAGGGCTGTCCTTTGAGACAGCTTTTTCTGCCGGCCTCCGGCATCGTGCACTTTGTGTATGATGCCAATAAAATTTCATTGTTCATTTCGTTGTTCACTTCATTGTTCATTTCATTGTTCATTTCCTTGATTCATTTGCTAAGGCAGTCAGCCTTAATTTTTTTAACGGTTACGCTGCTTTGAACGAGTGCTTCGAGTACACGGTGCCTTCATCGGGGGTTTCTACAACGGGGTTGGTTTTGCATGTGGGGCGCAGTTGGCGTAAACCGGTTTAACGAGTAAAATGATAGATTATCGAGTTTTCTTCTTGCTCAACGGCTCTCGGTGCGCCAAAAGCGGAATGCGTAGTGTGAATATGTTAAGCAACAGACAGGACACAAAAAGGAAAGCATCGAAACTGGCCGTTTATTCATGTTCGACGTTTTGGTGCATTGAGACTTGGAAATGGGGGTGTCATTCTGTTTCTACAAAGCGCTGCTACCGCCTTTTTTACATGTTTCACATGTTTAAATCACTAATGTATTGCCAATGCAGTCCCGTAACACTAAGACGTCTGCCATTCGGATATAAACTTTTTTTTTAGCAGAGTACATTGCCTAGCGAGTGTCTTACAAAACATAAGTAAGTTAAAAAAAGAACTGAAGAATGAACTGAAACGATAACAAAAAATAGAATGGCGGTGAGCAGGTAATTAGAGCTCCTTAGCGAGCGCTCATATGCCCCTTTTTCCCGTGATTACCTTCCAGACCTGCGAAAGCCAAAAAGAGGAGCAAACAGAATTGAACAAAAAATCCCTTACGTTCGAAGGAAGAGCTTCAGGCTGGGATAACAAGCGTGAACAGACGTCAACTGAACAGTTTAGCACCCATCACTCCATGCCTAATTCAAGAAATGCATTATAGGGAGGCTTAGTCAGCCTACAATAAAAACTTACGAGTTCACTTATGTTTGGAGCCTGATTAGATTATGTCTTCGATGACCTTTTTGTTTTCGCTGATGCCTGCACTCTTCTCCATTCCCTCGTTTCCATCTGAGGTCGCTTCACGTTTCTGGTCCAGTGCGGCCGCTCAAATGCAATTTTCGTCCCGTAGTAGGGAAACAATGGCTACACATTTGCCTAACTGGGTTACAGACCGGAGTTTTCACATCTAAACACGGTTTGCGCCCGCTTGACTGGCAACGCTTTCCGATGAGACGGGAACCGCCGGGATCACTTTTAGTCTTGTTTTCTATACAAGTGTAATATCGTGTACTGCCAGCGTCAAAAATTTGTATTCCGCGGGCGTCGGTACAGGAATTAATATCGGAGATATTCGACAGCGCGGAATGAGTAGCGTGTTGGTATAGGAAAATATTTGAACACGATAACATCCTGTACCAGGAATGCTGATGCGCCAAGTTAACTTCTTACGCCTGCTGTCCATGCCTCAGTGTTGTTTTATTCCAGGCACGCAAGGCAACCGACATTATAACGGTTCACGTATTTCGCCGGTACGCATGTTTTCACGGTTGAATGTCTGCGTGCGAAGTGAGCAGTTGCTAAACAGCTATAGTGTTAGTGTAGCCATCTTGCCAATACTGCAAATTTGCCGAAGGACAGAGAAAATATTTATAGCCACTCAAAACATCGTGCTGTCCAACAGCATGAATTCAGAGGCTTGTTGGTTCAAAGGTGTTGGGTCAGGGTAGGCTTATCTCGCTAGAAATAATATCATTTGTGTTTGAGTCCGTTCTGCTATGTAGATCCAGCACTAAGCATAACTCGGAAAGAGCCACTAAGCAAAGATTTGACGCTTCCGTCAGAACGTTAAACGGGTAGGGAAGATTGAGTTAGCTCGTGCTCTTAAAGCGAATGCAAACAATTGTGTGCAGTTGCCTCCGTTTATCTCCACCAGTTGTTGAAAGGGTCAGCCTTGAAGGAAGGTTGCTTCACGTAAAAACATCGATTGGTTATCAATATTCTTCGCCAGCGGTATCTATTTGGGCGACAACGACATTTACGATAGTATAGAAACCGATAGAGAATAAGACAGCAAACATACAATTTTGTAGGTTGATCATTGGCTTGTAACGGTTCCCACTGCTTCCTCCTATAAAGGCAATAATGATAAAAAATTAGGGGAGCTCCTCCGAATTTTCGCAAAAAACAAAAAAGCACCTGTGAGGCCGATTCCTTGCTGACACTGCCGGTGGTGTATATGCCGGCCTTACTTAAAGGAGCCATGAAGACAAAACACAAGTTTGTGTTATTCGAAATGTTTCGTGCTTGTCCGAATGCAAACAATGCTTTATGCACTGAGAAATTATTTAATTTAAGTTAAAAGTTTGATTTAACCGCTAAATCGTGCGTTTTCATGATCTGCAATGCAATCACGGGGCCTTGTTTACGTTAGTGAACCTAGATGGCGCCACCACACCGCGGCAAGCCGTTTTATGCCTTTGGTTTGTGAACGAATTTTTACCTGGCTTGTTTTGTTCATGGAGACAATAGTTTCGTCAACTTTCGTGAAACATTGTGCTCGCTCGACAAATACGGTCACTTAAGACATCGTCGCTTGCCTGAATCGGCCAGTGTCGTCTGACACAACCCCAAAGCCCCGCAGTCCTGTGCAGCTAAACCAAGCATAGTGCGCGCCGTACCAACAGCAGCATACGCATCGGTACTTCTATGTTTACGTGTGCTTTCGCAACTTCCACTGTTTGTCCCGCCATTCTTGGGGCTTTAAAAAAAATGTACCCTAAATTTAAGCACAAATAGCTCTTCCGGCAAGCTTATAAGCTCTGCCTAATTTGTGTTTTCTTTTGCCGCCCTGAGCCAATCGCAGAGCTGTCTTGTATGACATCATAGGTTCTGTTTCGGGAAATGAGCTAGTGGGTCGCATGGCCATTCCCTTTTTTCCTAGTTAGGTAGCATATTTGAGTGAAGTTTACTTTAAAAGTGGTGTCAGTATGATTCTAACGAGGCAATATTTTGAATGAACCAAACTTGTGTTTTCTCTTCATGGCTCCTTTAAGGCCCGCGATGACCTTCCGCTGGACTTAGAAGGACGCGTTCCCTTCACAACACTGAAACTTCATTACATCTACGCATTACGACCCGAATGTGGTGATGCCAAATTACAACTGAATCTTCCGAACTCAACGCAGCAGCACTCATGCTTTCGAATAGTCACACGTCAGCAGACTTAGGTTTCTCCAACAATTTTCTAACTTTCGTTGTTTCACCCCAACGAAGACTTATAATAATGTTACAATTATTAGTACCTCCACTTACTTATTGTAAAGTAAATGATTGGTTAGGGTACACATAATCCTGCTGCCCTTTCGCTGTTGTAATGCAGCACTGCTACATGTGCCCTAACTTTCAGGCGTTGCACTGCCCAGACCAGGAGGCTCAAGGTTAACTGGTCGCCCGGGGGGCCGCGGTCGCCGCCCCAACGGCGGCCACCATCATCAAGTAACTCTGCTCACAATTTAAATGTGTTTCTTTTTCTTCCTCTTGTCGATCTCTGCTTCTCAATTTTGCCACCATCATTCATTTTTTTCTTTCTCCAGCTGCGATGAGCTTGTGTTACCACCGCACGTGTCGCTTTTGTTGTCGAAATTTCAAAAGCAGTCTCAATTTCCGTCACATCACAAGCAGTGCGTAGCGCATCCGCGCTGACGCAAGGCGTATACACACCTCGAATACAACATCATGGCGACTTTCGCCCCGTGTTTTTTCCCGCGCACTCAAGCGGGTTCAGATTTCTGAGCAATCGATGTGGGCGGCGAACGAAACCAGAGCTTCCCTTCGGCAGGGACAACACCAAAATTACCTAGAAAAGCGCGTTTCGTCTTCTTGTTTTTTATTTTTCGCGATGTACTACGAACCCCAATTTAGGTTGACAGCAAAACAGGTCAAGTTTCCTAGCTGTTTAGATGTTGTTTATTCCGTTTTGTTTACACCATACCCTTATCCCTAAATATTCTCTATTTCTGCTTGAAAAACTTCGCGTGATGTATGTTTTCGTTCACGTGATGAAACATAACACCGTGTAATTTAGTGAGTGAGTCGTTCCACTGCGCCTTGAAGGCGGCCGCTTCTGGAGTTGCGTTACGTATCGTACTTTCGCTGACTTAAGACGCTAAGTTATGGTCGTCGTTTGTAGGCGCTTTAAAAAAATTGCGGGAGCACATGAACCTCTTTTGCACGAGGATGAGAGAGCACAGGTGCTCTGCGTGTTTTGTTTTTTTTTTTCTTTTTTTGGAATTCCTTTGCGACTTGACCGCACACATTCTCGGGTCGCATTGCTGAGATATGTCTAAGTTTTATTATTGTTCGACAACGCGTCCTTCTAACTTCAACGCGAGGTCTTTTCCAGTCTAACGCGAAGCCCGTGCAAAACCGTATCCCCCTCTCCTTCTGCGACACCAGTAGTAATTTCACTGGCCCCTTAGCAATGATGACGTCATCGCTGTGAAGTTACAGTGCGCGTCGCCACCATCCGACACGTCCGAAAAACGTAAATTTCTAGCGTTTCCAGTCGACCGTATTTTTAAAGCGGGGTTTTCTATGCCTCACGGAATTAAACCACCCCGCAACGAAAACGCACTGCAGGAAAGCCAAATGTACGCAATTGGTTTCCTAAAATGATGATCATGATAAGCGGAGGCGCATCATGATCATCATTTCCACGATGATGATGATGGTGATGATCATCGCCATGATCACCATTTTCATTCTTTTCATGATGATCATCATGATCATCACCTAAGACAAAAACTCTTTCCGTGGTCTGAATCGAACCTGGGTCCCTCGCGTTACGAACAGGATAGAATAGGCGCCAATCGTGTCGAATTGGCGCCTATCCGATTGCGCCAATCGGATAGGATTGGTCGTGTCGTGTCGTGTCGGATAGTCGTGTCGGACTGGCGCCTATACGATTGCGCCAATCCGACACGAACGAAGCAATTTGGATTTAAAGCGAAGCTTTCTTGGTCTCACTGATGGCGACCATCCCGTCACCGAAACTTTGTGAACCCCTACAACACCAACGACAGCGTCCGAATTGCTCACGATAAAGCTGAGCGTTTCAATCATCGTTGTCGTTCACGAAGCTGCGGGCGTTTTTTTTCTTTGCTGCCGTCGCCCTAATTTTGCCTAATGAGCCACCTATGCTTTTGCATTAAACAAAGCATAATTTGAGCTCTTTGGGGGGCTATCTATGCATAGGTGGCTATTAAAAACAGTCGAATACTTCACAAATGAATGCATGAAGAATGCATTATAATATCAGGCGTACAGATTGAGACATTAAGAATTACTGTGATTATTAACATTTTTAGATAATGCTGATATTTCTCTGTGCTTGCACGCACCGCTTAGTGCTTTGTTAACAGCAAGAGTTAAGGCTTAATTACCTTTTCCTTAAATGTCGCCTTCTGTCAATAACTTCGTCCTCTACGGCGCATTACAACGCATAAAGAAGCCATTGTACCAACTCAGTGTACTTGCCCTAAATTTTATCAACATTTTAATTTCTTTCTGAAATGTTAGTTTTTTCGCCTTTCCGGTACTTGGGAACTGCCCATCGCAGCTTCTTTTTTTTCTGCCTAAGTTTTGACAGCTACCTAATTTCATGGGCACTGAGCTCAACGATTTCTCCTCAGCATCGACTTGAAAACAAACACCAAAATTTAGGCTCTCAACATGGGTAAATCAAAGCTGGGCTGTGAAGTGCGCCTGCCTCTAAAAGGCTGCTGATTTATTTTTGTCCCCCATGATTATAAACAGGGGAATATAAATCGTACATTACGGCTTTCCGTTTTAAGTCCACGTAGAAAATAAAGTCGCAGTGACGTTGGTATGGTATACTCCGGGGCTGATCGGGAGGTTCCATTATGCGATGAAAACTTCTGATGGCAAACTCCTGTTGTAAGCAGCGCTCCTGCCGGTCGCTGCTTACCAGTTAGCTTCATAAGTTTTGTTTGTGACATTCAGAAGTATTCATTGCCTTAAGTAGCCTATTTCACCATTTTATAGCATAAAGTTTTATAAAACACCTTGAACAATTGTTGACTCTGGTTTAAAATCTTTTAGCTGGTGGCGCTAGCTGCAACAGGAGTTCTCTCGAGAACGCTGGCGCTCAATTCAATTTTCTCGTCGCAAAAAGGACCTCACGTTCTCCAATGGTTCGTCCCCCGCTCTACACACTTCTATCGTCTAGTATACTGTAAAGTGTGATACAACCCACGGATTTTAGCGCACCACTGGAGCACTTCAGCCGCTACTCACTGCCATATTACTGCATGGCTATCAGTTTAGGAAGACAGCCCTTGAACGCAATATTAGTCATACGTACGTAGTATGTTTTGTTCTTATGTTTTGTTTATTGAGCAATCTCAAAAATAATGAAACGGCAGCAGGGACTTGGATTAGGGCCGTGTTTGTAAAAAAAATGGGCGCAGTTCCACTCAAAGTGAAAGCTGTAAGAAGTGCGGAGCAGTGATTCGTCAGTGTTTGCTTGAGCTTCATGAACTTTAACCGCAGGATTAGCTTTCCTTCGCTGCTGTTGAGCGTTTACTGCTGCTTGGCGAAGCTGGAGATTTTCTGCTCCGCGTTGGCGCTTGGCTTTTGTGTCAGGTTGTCGCACAGGCGAATCGGCCCTATCTATTTTTAGAGGCTGTGGTTCCATTTCTTGACTAACCCGCCGCGGTGGCTCAGTGGCTAAGTCGTTGCGCTTCTGAGCACGAGGTCGCGGGTTCGATTCCCGGCCGCGGCGGCCGCTTTTCTGATGGAGGCGAAAAGCAAAAACGCCCGTGTGTACGAGATTTCGGCGCACGTTAAAGATCCCCAGGTGGTCAAAATTAATCCGGAGCCCTCCACTACGGCGCGCCTCATCGCCTGCGTTGCGTCGGCGCGTTGAACCCCACAATCAATCAATCAATTTCTTGACTAGTTTTGGTATCACCCAAGGTACTGTGGCACCCTCTCTCGACTAGTTTCGATATCAGCCTGGGTGCGTGACGCCCAACGTCATTCGGAGGACGACATCCCTGGCCCCTAAAGTGCTCCGTATTTTAAAAATGCTACCTCTGTTACCATATTTATGTGGGAAGGATGGCCTTTTTGCGCAGGAGATGATGGTTGAAGCAGAAGTACTTAGCAATGGCCCTGTTACAAGGGATTAATCAGACGGCACACCTCTGAGAACGCCAATAGTTAGGCTACATTATCTGGTTTTTGTCCAATGATCCAATCAGTCACACGTGGGCGTCGTACAATAGCGCTTGATTCCTGCCAATATAGCGTTTGATGTCAGGTGGGACACAGTGGGTCTCTCGGTAACATCCCAGTCGGTGCAGTGCAGTTCGAACCAGGTGTTTTCCAGGCTTCAGGTTCCAAAACTTCCTAGGACGTTGCTATGACTACATCGTCTCCACCCCTCGAGGGCGTCCACAACAAGGGCAAAGCCCTTAATAGAAATGATACACAAAGGTAAGAAAGACAAAAAACTTTGGCGTCCTATAACCTGCGTAAGCGCTAGAACTCATCATCATTCTCTATAGCGCATAATTACAGTAATACTGGGAAAACATCTGTTGTATTTCTCAAGAACCATCGTACAAAGAAAAGACTATACAAAGATAGTTTGGGCGCATGTTTTATTCATACGCATTAAATACACCTCGTAGGTCGCAAATACCCAATAACGTTAAAAATATATCGCTTGTAGGTGCGTAAAAGAAATGTACGCCTTCTACACCACGCTGACTGACTGAGCAATGAGCCCTTACAGCTTGATGATGATCACAAATACATGGACGAGAATTATCATCATTACTATTATAATGATGACTTAATTATGACTTACTTACGCTTCTGACTTACTTGTGAGGAACATACATGCTCGTTACCGGCATTCAAATAATGTGGACTATCAGCTGCTTCACTGACCCACATGGTTTGGGCCTGCCATCTCAAACCCCATTCCGCCAACCCCGGATTCCACATCAGTAATTCCGAGCAGTGGGAGGCCGTGCTGCTCAGCTGCATTCCTTTTGTACAAGCTGCGGTCATCCAGCTGGCGGAAGACGCCGCCAGGGGTCATGGCCGCCTGGCCTCCGCCTGACGAAGCGCCCACCCGGAACCCCCCTCTCGGAAGGGTACGCTCAGCAAAGATGACAAATAAAGTTTTAGCTCTCTCACTCTGTCTCTTGCCCGCATTCGATATTTTCATTTGTCAAGCAGTGTTTTGTCAGCGCTGACAACAAGGACCCATTACAATGGGTGTGCTGCAGAAGTTGGGCCACTGTTAGGCGTACTTAAATTTAACGTTTCTGTGACAGGATTTAATTGTGAGCAGAGAACACGCTCACGCGGTCAATCTAAGCAAAAGAATGCCAATAGTTATCACGGAGTAATTTGTCGTTAGGTGTAAATTGCCCTCTTTCTGGGTTTTTTTGCTTCAAAGGCACTGTATAGTTAACTGTATTTGGCTGACATGCGCTGTAATAATTTTCACTCTGCCTGGGCTAATTATCGTGTGCAGTATTTTCCATAATATAAATAAATAAATAAATAAATAAATAAATAAATAAATAAATAAATAAATAAATAAATAAATAAATAAATAAATAGGTGTGCACAAATTGAGAGAATCGTCCACTAATGCGTAGCGTACTTATGGTATTTGTCTAGAGGGTTTGTTCGTTCCACCCAAATATGGCCATGAGTAGAGAAAGACGTTAGGTTATTCTATTTTTTTTAGGTTTTCTTTTGTTTCTCTTCGTTTTAATAGTACCATTTTCATTAGAGACGATAGTCTTTCTTGGGCTACTTGAACGCAAAAATGCATGTCTGTCTGCCTGTCTGTCTGTGTGTGCCTCGATTCACTTACCCGGCCGGAGTAAAACAGATGATGCACACATGGTTTATATACCCACGCCCAAATCTAAACGTCTAAGTCCCGGGGCTATGTTCATACTTGTCAGCATTGTTGAGCCAAAACAAAATATTACGCTTATCTGGGGCAACACATTAATACATATGTGACATTTGCACTGTTTTCCTTATTAAGCATACATGGATGGTTGATTTAATAAAAATTGCGTTTAAGAAAAATTGATTTTCTTAAATTGATTGATTGCGTTTCTTAAAAATTTATTTTAAGAAATCAAACGAAAACAGCAACGAAACGTTTCAATAGATAGTTTTCACGTTCCCCTTGGAACACACGTGGAGTACGGTGGCTGGATTCACGCGCGTCTCCTCCGCCGCACGGCTGCGCTGGCGTCGAGGCATTCGGCGTGGAGAAATGGAACGCGGTAAATTTAAATTGACCTCAGCAGACCGAGAACGTGTTTATCTTTGGAGGAGCGAGACGGGAGAAGAGCAGCATGAAAGGTGAAAGGGAAAGAGAAGGCAGGCATTTACTTGGCAGTGGCGCCAGACAACTATTGTCTTCCGCCGACATTGCAACGAAAGGAGCAGATACGCGGCCAATTTATTTTCGCATAACGTTAACGCTCATCAGCCACCGGCAAAGATTTTTTTTGACGTCGCAAGTCAAGCCTGGAAGTCAGAACCCTTACATTTTTTGTTTGTTATACAGGATATTTGAGAGAAGTTTGCGGGACAATTGGCAAGATTGATATTAGGATAAAGCTGTGTTTCGAATTTACCAGTGTATGTTACCTTCATGACTGCCCTTGCCGCGTACGCTCTGTGTAATCGCATACTTCGAAAACTTGCGTTTCTTGCGTATTTTTGCGGGAGTATTTTTGATTATCTTTGGCAATATTCACAACAGAGGTGAGGCTTCGACCACTCTCTTTGCTTTTTCGCATTGCCAAAACAAATATTATATACATACGAATAAACACTGGCCAAAAATCACCACGCTGCCTTTGCTTACTCAAGTCAAATCCAGCAGCGAAAATCCCTCTGCCTTTGGCGTTGTCAAATTTGTTGTCATCCTATTTGCAATGTCGACATATTAGGTTTTTGTCCTACATTCATCTTTATTTAAAATATTTTTTTTCATCGTGCCAGGTATTGCTGGCGATGTCAAGCTCGACCGAGAACAATCTACCACCTGGCGCCGCTTACAAACCAAGACGTGTCAACATTGCACGTTACTTCATGCGATACACCCGGGAATATGCTAGCGTCAATGACAGCACTGCCAAGGTGAACCGGATACACTGCAACACATTGCGCTGGACTGTCCCAAGACGCCGAGACCAGCGTCATGGCCACTACCATCACGTCTACCACCCGAGCAGGCCCTGCTGTCTAATCTGAACCTCATGTCCAGCTCTGGCTGGCAACCAGGGCGACGCGGGCAGCTGAAGATCACCGCTTCTTGGGCTGAGGAAGCCGTACAGAACTCTAATAACCGCTATCAACAAATTTTTATTCAATAAATGAATTCCCTCTACCACGCAGGGCACAATTCTGCAAATTTGGCGACAGATCCTCCCATGTTTTATTCCATTCGAAGAAGGCCCACTTTCTTCAATAGGCTGTTTACACCCGTGATGCAACGTCGAACAATTCATACAGCCTTTACATCTAAGTTTTCTAGAGCTGCCGTATTCCCCATTCGGGGGATTTCCTCCATTCACACTGCAATTCGAATGATAACAAATACAGTCAAACCTCGATATAACGAAATTAAGGACGTATTATTGGAAATTAAGAAGAAGAAGTGGACGTGGGCAGGGCATGTAATGCGAAGGCAAGATAACCGTTGGTCATTAAGGGTAGCAGAGTGGATCCCTAGAGAGCCAGACTTCATTAAAGATCGCTCTCTCTCTCTCTCTCCCTAGAGAAGACAAGTGTAGCAGGGGGTTGCAGAAAGTTAGGTGGGCAGATGAGATCAAGGAGTTTGCGGGGATCAATTGGTCGCAGGCAGCACAGGACCGTGATAATTGGAGATCTATCGCAGAGGCCTTTGCCCTGCAGTGGGCATAGATAGGATGATGATGATGATGATGATGACAACGAAATTGACGAAAATTCACAATTTTCGTTACATGCAGGTTTTCGTTGGACGCAGGTTTCGAGTGAAGCCTCCCGTGAGTGAAGCAGAAGCGAAACCAAAATGCTAGTCATCAGTGACGGTGAACTAAGCATTCAAGAATGTATTTAACAGTGAAAACTGGGTGATTTGCGCCAGCTGCTTTCCCACAAGCGTATTCACTACGCGGCACTCGAAAAAATCAGTCACTTACCCTCGTGTTCACAAACGTAACTTCTGTTAACGTAAGTATCCCTTTGGCCTTTTGACACTTTCCGGTGCCTCAGCGTGGTTCAAGGACCAAATTTATGCTCAAACGGCAGTTTTCCGTGAATTTTATGAAAGAGAGAAAGAGAGAGAGAGAAAGAGATAAACTTTAATTACCGTTGAAGTTAGCATATTTGTGAACTTTGTGCTTTTTCTCACTCAGAATTGGTGAGAGAGTGCTAGCTGTGATACTGTACCGGGTGGCGACGTTCTTCTTTCTCCCCAACTGAGACGGCATTTAAAATTGCGAGCTTGTCTTGAAAAGACAAAACTTTTCGTTTTCTGGCCGGAGAACTACTCACCGACGAACCGGCACCTGAAGATGGCAGTAGAGACGCGACTACATGCCGCCAGGCTGGCCTAACAACTAATAGACGCCGTACTCACACGTGGAACCGCACGGTAGTTTCCGGTTCGGGCGAAATTAGCTCAATTAGTGCAACTCTCTGGCCGATTTTTCAGAGAATGTGCAAAAAGCAATGGCTCATCGGCGTATCGAATTCGTTACGTCAAGGTTAACCGTCGTAACGCCTTCGATGGAGGTCACAAACACATGGGCTTCAATGGGGTTGGAAATGGGTTATTGAAAAACTTCGTCAAATCCAGGAATTCGTTACATAGAGGTTTGTTACATCCAGGTTTGCCTGTAACTTTCTTAGCGCTGGAACCTCACTCGGCAAGAGATGGTTCATTCGATTCATAGAACTCTGCTTTCCTGGTAGGAGGAGGTGAGCAGCACACACGTGATTTGATTTTATCGCTGTAGCGCACAGCGTTAGCGAAGCATGTACCTTATTCCCTTCGTAAACATTTATGTTAAATGCAATGCAATAAATATTACCACACAAACAAAAGCAGATAACCAAGCGATTACGTCACAGTTCACGGCTATCGGCATTCATTTGATTTTTAAGCCAAATAACCTTGGCATCACTTGTCGCAGCACACGTCTGTGAATTCATTCCACGGAGCTTAGGATACGCATTTATATCCCACATCGTACGATCTCGACACTATCCCCGATTTCTTGCAGCGCACGCTGCCGTAAGAAGAAAGAAGTAACCATAATCTGGCTGCCGCCAGCCCTAATCCCTCGCGCAAACAGTTTTTCGCCGCAAATGCTCCTTGCCCCACGCGTTATCCCGCTTTCTAGATCGCAAACAGAGAGGGTAGGCACGAAGGGGCGCAAAGGGGGTTCCTCATTCCAAACCCGTCGTCTGTGCCTCTTTCCATCGGAAGCTTTAAGCTTCTGTTTGCTGGTAAATATGCGGCCGTCGCCTCCAAGCGATAGAGGACCGTCAAGAGGGCATCGATTTCATCGACCGTGCTCGTCTCACAGCTGATATCCTAGCTTACCGTATCATCCATAAGGTCATGTGCTTCACCTCGCGACTTTGTTCATAGCACCACAAGTATGGGGTGGGTCTAACAGACCAGCAGGAAAGGAGTTATAAATATAATGTGTCTACATTACTCTTTCTTTCTTTCACATCTCCCATTAGGTTCTGACATTCTTGAAGGATTGCTAACTTTGTCCGTTATGTACCATTTACATCCTTTAATGACCCAGAATCCAGAATGGGTCCAAAGCAGGGGAAATTTACTAAAACAATTCGTTTTAACAGCAGGGCCGTTTAAGCTTTTAGTTCCACCGTGGAGCGTTACCAGAACAATCAGCCCAGCTGAGCGCACGTGAGCGTCGCCTCTTATAGAGCGCCCGGTGTCGTCCATGCTTGCGCGTAAACTTGCGACACGTGGGGCGCTCGCAAAAGAATATCAAAAATACCGAACCAAAAATACGAAAAAAATACAGCTCAACGTTTCAGAAGACTCTGCCCTGCGTTCGTGGCGTAATCTCTCGCGTGCTGTTCTCCTCACCAGTTCACGTGCGTTCGCGCCTGAAGCACAGGCGCCGAGTTCGTTCTACAGATGCCGAGTTCGCGCAGCCGGTTGCCGCGGGTTCTAGCGCGTGCTACCGCGGTTCACTTTGGGAGACCTATGAAAGCCTGCCGACAAAACGACCCTGGCCTGCCAGTCAAGAAGGACTTTCAGCGGTAGGTTCGGATATTCATGTCAGGTGCAACAGCCAGGTCTCCGACGAAGGCAGGGGCGCCGCCAGCTCTCCTGTTTCTCCAGCTTTGCGCCGCAAGTGCAGTCTGCGCCAATTGTTTGCATACTTTGAACAGCGGAGCTGTTGTGGGTCGACCTTTTTCGTCCGTCTGCTGTAGGTCATCCGTCACGCAGAGGTAGGAGCAAGTTCCCAGTCTTGCCGGTGGCCTCGCAGAAATGGGTTCACAGATCCACCAAAAGAGGGTTCAGTGGTCTCGTAGCGGCGGGTTTATCTCCCTTTTGCTCGGCGGGGAGAGAGAAGGAGGAGCGTCCAGGGACTTCCAGCTGACATTTAGCTGCCCACTCGTTTGCGCGAACCGCAGAATCTGTGCGGTGACGGCGCTGTCGTTGTCGGACGGGCACCCGTTGACGTTTGAGCAGACACAGGAGAACCACGGCTCCGCTGTTTAAGAAGATTTCACACCGTCTGGATCTGGGTTTAAATTTGTTTACGTATTTTCTTCCCTTGTTCGTGGGGTTGACTGCCACATATCACCGCGGGTGACGGAACGATCACGCCAGAGTTGCTGTTCTAAGAAAAAGAAAGAATACAGAGTTAACATATCCGTTTATTAACAATGTCCAAAACCTGCCCCGGGACCACTTAAATATATTTTGAAGTTTGTATATTTTATAAACCGCGGCAACGTCGTAAGCGACTAAGCCCCAACCCTTCACTCCCGGCTCACCAGAACAACTTTGGTGGGTTCAGTTTAAAGCGACCGTCCACAAAAATGTGGCGCTGAAAAAATACCCTGCGTAAGTAGGCTAAGGTGTGCTTCGCCCATAAAAGTCTTGGTTGGGTGACCCATCGAACTGAAGTAGGATTAACTTCGCTTTGTTACGTGGAAGCTATGGCCTTCTAAGCTACTAAGGTCGAAAACCACTTTCTAGCCAATTTTACAACTGCTAGTCAGCGACCTCCCTAAGGACTTAGAATGACTGTATAATACAAAGCGGAGAGCCCGTCTTGTGATGTCTCTACTGCAGACTGCAAAATCGATGCTTCGCTCGGCGTCTGGTTTTACGAGGCCGGGAAAGTTCGCGCTGTAGAGTCATACAAAAAGCAAAAATTCCTGGAAAAGCTCACAGAGGGTGGAGCGCTTTCGCTATAAATGGCTTCGGCACCCTTTTGTCCGCGTTGGCCATGCTTACACAACAGGCGAGATTTTTATTCGCCGTAAACGCAAAGGCGCCAGCGGAGAAGGGGGTCAGTTGAAATGAATGAGTTTTATGGGACTGATCAGGGCTCTGCCCCCGTTCGAGCATTCATTTTACTGCCGCTTGCAACGGAGCAGCTTCGTGCGGATAGCCTGGCTCGGGAGAACGCGGCGGATTTTACGAAAGGAACGGCCATGCTCGTTTGGCAGATAGGGTGAAATCACTTAGCATATCGAGCCTTGCGAAGCTAGAGCAGCACACTAAGCTCTGCCTCAATGCTGTGCTGCCAGGATAAAACTATCCGTATATACAACACTCAGTGAGCTCGCATCTTGACATGATAACGCGGGGCCACTGAAGATCGGGAGGCTGGTTGCCCATCGTGAACAGTATTTATTTATTAATGCGTAGCATTCTTTGCCGAGTATCCCCCCAGCCAGGACCATGTAACGCCCTGAATTTCCCGAAAAATGCAGATTTGGCGGAAGTAACACCTGTAATCGTTTTAATAGCGTAAGTGGAGATTAACTGTTTGGATAGAATCGCAAAAAAAATTAAAGTTTTGACAACATGCTCTGACAAATAAAAAATATGCGTCCTATACACCTTCCCGAAAACCGAAGAATAAACGGAAAAAGTCCGCAAAAGAATGATCAAAATAGGAATACAAAAATAGCGAAATGCCGAAAACCCGAAAAACGAGAAAAACTGCCCTGCATTTCGGCAAAATGTAAATTTGGAGGAAGTTCCACCTTTAATTGTTATAATAGCGTAAACGGATGTAATTGGTCGGACATAATTTTGAAAAAAAAAAAACAAGTAAAAAGTTAAACAGAAAATATTTGCCAATACCCAAAATATGCCTTATATACATCTCCCGCAAAACTGCCGAACACTAAACAAAAGAAGGCCGCAAACCAAACGTTGGAAATGCGCATAAAAACGACAGCGTAAACGGAATAACTCCGCTGTAAGCCTTGCATCTTCGTGAAAAAAAATATATATATAATTAGCTCCTAATTGTAAACATAATTGTAAAAAAACATAATTGTAAATAAATTACAATTCCAATATACACAGCCATTTTACCATTATAGTACCTGAGGTGTGATGGTATAACATTGAAGTGTTAGTAAGGAACAAGGCAGCTACTTCGTGTCTGGCTGCAGTGTGTGCAAGGGTACACTCCTATCTGGCAATCGCATATTCCCATCTGTTTGACAACAGCGCCAACATTTAGAGAATACAAATGCAAAATCGCTGAAGGGAAAGAACAACAAGTCAAGTCCAACAAAGCGTACATAACTTGTTTTGGGCTCCAAGATCACTCGCAGGACTGCAAAATCTCTCGATCGTGACTTGCCTTCCATTTTCTCCAGCAAAGGCAATGTAAGGAAGCTTCCCTATAGCGCGTTTAATCCCGGGGCACGCGTGAACGGTTTGGGCTAGGCCGCCACAACTCCCCGTGCCTTTTTTAACAGCGGAGACATTTTACAAAACGTAAATTCACCGTTGCAGGAAAAAATAAAACTAAAATACCGAGCATTCGTTATCGCGTCACTCACGGCGGCCGCCCAGCGTCCCCGGCACGCGAAGTGGATTAGAAAAAAATGTAATAGTCATTGGACATCACCTTGGAGGGGCGTAAGCTATTATGTGTCTTTCTTGTTCCCAGTAAGTCTTGCCACGATTGCGGAGAAGGCTGGAGGTTTTTTTTTGCCAATCTTGGGAGGTCTTTCTAAGTGGGTATGCTTGGCTTGACAAACGTGCACCGCGGACACTGGGCGGTCACCGCGAGGCACGCACACACGAGCGCTCGGCATTTTCTTTGCATTTTCTTTCTGTGAGGCACGCGCATCCGTGCTCTGGGCATTCTTCTGGTATTTTTAACTGCGGACACGAAAAACAACGATTTCCTAAACAGCTTCGCTGTTACTATTTTGTTTTGGCTCAACAATGTTGAAAAATATGGACACTGGAAGTGGAATTGGACATTTAAATTTGGAAGTGGGTGTATAAACCTACTGTGCAGCAACTTTTTCATTTTGGCCGTCTGACTGAATCGAGAGACAGACAGACAGACAGACAGACAGACAGACAGACAGACAGAAAAGTAAAGGGCTATAATATAAAATAAAAGCCCAACCCGTGACAGACAGACAGACAGACAGACAGACCAAATTTCTTCGTGTTCAAGTACCCCAAAAAAGAATATCGTTTTTAAAAAACTGCGCTGCCGTGAAACGCTACCACGCATGTAAAAAAAGAAAAAAAAAAACTTCAGTGCCAATGCTAAAGTCGAAGGAGAGGTCACCGCGGCCGCCGCACTCGAGAAGCCATTAGGGATAAGTGGAGATATGGCTACCAGCATGCCAATCCTCCCCGTGACAACTTGCAGATCTCGCCATCGCTGCCTCGAGTCGATGACGAAGAGCTGGTGGAAGTCTACGGTGCGGAGGATAAAATTGCATCCACCACTAGCCGCGAAGAAGAGGACGACGCCTTCGATGCCCATGACGACGATTACTACCACCGCAACTATGCAAATAAAGAATGATACTAAAACTTAACTACATTTCCGGCAATGCTCATCCACAACAGCTTCGTCATTCAAGTCTTGCGGGTGAGTGCAAGCTTCCCTGAATTTTTTCCCTTCTGCTGGCTGCATGATGCCAGAACTGCCCGAATTAGTCTGGGACTTTATAAAAGTCTCAACAACTGCAACACTTATATCCTCGAGGAACGAGTAGGTCGCTGTCGCGTCGAAATTGCGAGACGAGTACCATATCACCCTAGTCCAACATATTTAGAAAACGTAAGGGCTGCTCCAGCTCAACCTGAAAGAGTTGCATCGAAACACAGTATGATTTGTCGAGCAAAGGAAAGGTCTAATAAAAAAATTTCGGGCCATCTCCACCAACGTGAAACATGTGGAGGGACGAAGCACGCAGTGTATAACTATTCAAAGGTTGCAAGTCTCACTCTTGCGCCAACGGCGGGCGCTGATCGGGCGACGGAGGAGCGTCGGTGGAAGGATCAATCGCGCGCTTGCTAAGGCGGTGGCGCCCTCTCTCGCGTGGAACTGGATTTATGCAATTAAATGAGGGGAAGAGTGGCCGTAAGCTGCCTTGGTGTTATACGCCGCAGCATGCTAAAAAAATACGCTAAATAGCGCGAGGCGTTGGAAAACGAGTGCTTCGGTGGGTTATTTTAGTAGGCGTTTTTGCCCATGGAGGGGAAACGTTGTAGCACGAGGCGTTGGAAAACGAGTGCTTCGGTGGGTTATTTTAGTAGGCGTTTTTGCCCATGGAGGTGAAACGTTGTAGCGCGAGGCGTTGGAAAACGAGTGTTCCGGTATGTTCTTCTGGTAGCGTTACGTTGTAACGCGAGGCGCTGGAAAACGAGTGTCCTGGTGTTTAACTACCGTCACTACATCAGACGACGGGAGGCGCCGACAGCCCTAGCGCCTAAGGTTCTTCGCCCGTCGTACTTTTCCCTTTACCTCACTCTTTCTCTCACCCTCTTTTCTGTCCGTCTGATTGCTAACCGACTACATAATAGCACAACCAACAGGCCTCGTTAAAAATTCCAAAGAAGAAGGTATTTGTAGTGCCCAAAAGGATAAAAAGCTGGGACATTAGAACTCCGATGTCTCTGACGGTTCCGCATTAAAGTTCTGTCATAAACAATTGGTTTTAATACCGTATACTAGTTTTGGTTTGTCGTTCTGCCGAGAAACTATTAAATTACACTTTTTAAGATGCCCCTTCAACAACAACAACAAAAAATAATAATAAGACAGCAGATATGCGCCTGATTTGGCTGCCCCGACTTGAAATATTTGTCGGCAACTGCATTCAGGCACCTCTTTCCTGCAGTTCGCTTATTGTTACAGTATCCTAACAGTTGATTCCTATTGGTTAAATCAAACTTTTTACGAATGGGGAAGTCATGCTATGTTTGATAGGCTTCGTAAAGCACGCTAAATAAGTGCTGTTTTCGGCGTTTCTGGGGAATCCCATACTTGATTAAACACCGCGTCCGTGAGAGCGAGCATTATTTACTCAGCCTCCTCCCTCCTAGATGCTATGTGCGCTGACGTCAAGCATTCATGTCTTGAGAGGGGAATGTCGTAAGGAGCGATGATATTTTGTGTATATCATCGCTCCTTACGACATTGCGATGATATCCACAAAATGTCATCTGCAGCTGCCGAACTTGCAGCTCTGCGGATGGCCTTGGCTCACAACATTGAGCAGCCGGCACGCGTGTGGGCCATCTTCACGGACTCTCGGGCTGCACTGCAATGTCTGGCGTCTTTCTCCAAAAATCAGCTTGTGCTTGATGTACAAGCTTTGCACTTTCAAGCTCGGCAAGCGCACCATCAAATAGCACTTCAGTGGCTCCCTGCCCATTGCGGGATAACTGGAAATGTGAAGGCGGACGTTGCAGCATCCACAGCGCATGACCAACGTGGATCAAAAATACCGGTGCCATTTTCTCGCAAAGATTCTTAAGCCCTTGCATTCAGTGTGACATGGAGGATGCAGCGATCGCTTTGGGCAGACGCATCCCGTCATTACGCGCCCCTCTACTCTATCGGCCCGCATTGCAATTGAAGATGCCACCTGGACTATCCAAGCATGATGAAGCAGTACTGCACCTCATGCGGTTGAACGTCGCCTACACGCGATACTTCTGTTACAAGAGCCACCAGTCCCCCTCGCCTCTGTGCCCACAGTGTGGTGTGCGTGAAGATTTCCAACACCTAATTTGTGACTGTGCGCGCTTTAGTACACTAAGAGTGTCTCTCGCAGTGTCCCTGGACCGGCTGCTCTCCGCAGGACTAGAACTCAGGGACGTATTAAGTCCTCGGAATTCTTCCAAACGTGCCGCTCGTGCAACGAAAGCCTTATTGGTGTACCTAAAAGACACAAGTCTTGATCAGACTTTGTAATTAGTTAAAATTATATTTACTCCTCTTCGTCATTATAATCATCATCGTCATCACATTCATCTGGCGTAGCAAGCCAGGCAGCTTAGCTAGGCTGACATCACCAGTTTTCATTAAAAATCCTTCTCTCTCTCTCTCTCTACTCGTGAGAAAGAATTTTAATCAGAAATGAACAGACAGAAACAATATGGGGTATTCAAAGCCTTGTTTCGAAGTCGTCGTCGAACGACTCTTTCGATTTCTAACGGGCCCTGCAGTGCGAGATGTCGGTACATTGCCCCGGAAAGTTTCGCGGACAAAAGGAAGAAGCACTCCCGGGGTTCGTCTTTCGGATGGATGTAGGAAACCGGACACGCGGCATCCTTTGACAGCACGCCATCGCAACAAGCGTGGTCGATCTGGAGACGTGGGAGCGACAGTTGGCGGAAAGAGAGGCAGTGCGGCATAACAAAAACGTGAACGTTTTCTTAGGAAAAAGAAGACGTAAATGGTACACGGAAGGCAATCAGCAATACCGACAAGAAAAAAAGCTTGTAATCGATAAGAACAGGATTCCAGAAAATTTATAATGAATACATAGAAATAAGTAAGAAAAGAGGTCTGCTAAGCCGACCTGTACGAGGGCAGCAGAACCTATGGCTGAGCTTAAGGGGGGCTGGACACGCCAATGAAAACAGTCGAACGACTAAGCGCAAAACTGTCTTCGGGCGAACCGAGCTGGATACGAGTGCTTACTAGAGGCTGCTTCAGTGAGCAAACAGCTCGATGCAGGCAACGCGCAGTACATCTGACAAACCTAAATGACCGGCAAGGAAAGCAACGTGGCCCAGCAAAGAAACACTCATCGGTTCCCATAGGCCACTACTGGAGAGGAGGAAGTGAGAACCCTGCATGTGAGTTGCCTTTGCTGCTTCCCTGTTTTGACGTCTTTTGGGTTACCGTTATCCCTCTAGTAGTCTCACGCCAAGTTACGCATGTCCTGACATTTACGTGCAACTCTTATTGGAGCTCATATTTTCGTAGAAAGACTTGTTTAAGAGGTTTCACGCTTGTCTCGTGTTTGCGTTTCTTCTCTTCTTTGTGTTTCTCAAAAACGGGTGCAGAAGTTAAGAACATAAATTTCGAGAACATTAAAGGCCGTGTTATGAGTTATGATTGCGAAAGCCACACTTCCCGACTGAACGCCGCTGATTTTTTTTTTTTTTTTTTTATGTTTCAGGCAGCAAGTAAGGCTTTGATGATGGGAACAGCGCAAAGAGGAGGGACTTAGAAAGGAAGTCGGTCGTTCTTGCGCTGTTTCCACCATGAACCAGTACCAACTTGCCCGATTGACAGTCCTTCTGGAGTAATTTTTTTGAACTTTGCTGCGGGTTTTCTGTGATGTACTGCTCAGACGACGCTTTTCACTGCTGTCAAGGCTGCCGCCGCCGCCAACGATGCAGACGCTTGTTTTCACATCGGTACATTGCCGGGACCAAGACGTGGACTAGCAGCGCCGCCCTTTGCATTTTGTAATTCGAACAACGTACAATGGAACACATTGTAGGCAATGCACACGCCCGGACATTGCCTATGGGAATGCCAAACTCGCGCTATGAATCGCGGTGTAACCAATAGCATTACCCAGCAGCGATTGAAATTGCGCTTTATGAAAAACTTTGCAGTCACGTGGCTTTAGGGGTCCTCTTGCTGCTACAGACGCCGCACAACGCTGGGGTTTTTTCTCGCCTATTGAAACCAATTTTAAGAAGTGAAGTCGAACGTGGCGTCTACGACCTCACAATTAAGGCGTTGATAAGGTACCCACCCCAAGAGGCGCTTTTTTTCCAAAAATGAAATTCGCTCGGTCTTGCTGCAAACTTGTCGATCTTGTATCGGTCTTGTCGCAAGCCTTGTTGCGAACGTGCCACGACCAAATTGTTCTCTCAATGCGAAATTAAACCAAGCTTTGACGAAGGAACGAAGGAATCTAATGTACCAAGATAACGCAACGGGCTGAAGGCATAATCATTCTGGCTTTCTGCGCTTGGGCACACGGGTTCTCAACGTTATCTTAGTTACTTTGTGAACAAGCAAGCAAATGCCATACGTGTTGGGAGACAAAAAAACATCTTCAAACCCTGCTACGCGCAATGGCTGGTCCGCAGCGAATACCAAAATCAGAGAAGTTGTAGGCGCTGTGTGAGAAAACATTTCGACAAACGAAGGAAGCCCTTGTAGGCTTTTATCTTCGTAAAGGACGGGAAGGTAAGCAACGGGAATCCGCTTCGTAGAATTACATGGTAGCTTCCACAGCTGAACAAGAGACACTTCGGGATCAGAGATGGACAGCAATCAGGCGGTGCGAGGAAAACAACCATCATACTTCGTAGACGGTCCACTCGTATAGCATAATACGAATGAAGAGAACAAGAAGCCACGAAAAAAAAGGAACAGCTTGTAAGGAGACGATGACTCTTTCGAAGAAACGTTCAACAGAGCGAGAAAAAACATGCAGGGTAAACAAAGTGCTCCCGGAGGACTTGCCAGTCCAAGCCCTACATAATCCCCGGCTGTTTTGATAAGCGTATGGCCGCCACAGTGAAAGTGTACGCTGCGGCTCAGCGGGAAATTGGCTTCGGCCAGGCCTTGCTCATGTCACGTGCGGCCTAATGGCTACTCTTCATTGAGCAAACCTCCGTTTCGGCGACGCGCCTGCAGCCGTGTTTTTCTTATATCACAGTAATGTAAGCTACGTAGGCCGGCACACGCTGTCTGAGCTGCAGTTAAGAAAGTCGTTAGCGTTAAGCTATGTGGGCCGACAAACACAGCGCAGGGTCCTGTTAAGAAAGTAGTTACCATTACGGCTGCATTTTGTTTTTGCTGTCTCTTTACAGTGAAAGCTCTTAGAGGTCCTTCCAGCAGCACCCACGACTAAATTCCTGCAATCCCAGACCGTTTCAGTGTGTAGCACTAGATGGTGACACCGTAATGACGCTGGTGAGCACCGGTGTTTTATCTAAAACAAATGCGAGGAGAAATCATTGGGAGCAATGCGTGAGTGTTGTTTTCGCCATCTCAACTCTTTTGCGCATTGTTGTTTGGAGCGGATGGACGAACCACAGTGAATATATATATATATATATATATATATATATATATATATATATATATATATATATATATATATATATATATATATATATATATATATATATATATATATATATATATATATATATAGATATATATATATATATATATTCAAACGTTTCGACCGGGGGCCGGTCTTTTTCAAAGATCTTTGAAAAAGACCGGCCCCCGGTCGAAACGTTTGAATAAATGTTGTTATGTTTTCAAGTTTGACTATCTTTGAAAAAGACCGGCCCCCGGTTGAAACGTTTGAATAAATGTTGTTATGTTTTCAAGTTTGACTTCTCTATCGTACAGCTAACCTCATAGCCAGGAACCTTTTCTCTTAACTTATATATATATATATATATATATATATATATATATATATATATATATATATATATATATATATATATATATATATATATATATATATATATATATAGAGAGAGAGAGAGAGAGAGAGAGAGAGAGAGAGAAAATGCTCTTTATATCAGTCTGGTGATGTTATCCAAGCTGAGATGCCTAGCTTGCTACGCCAGATAAATGTAGTGACAAAAATAATGAACATTGTGATGACTTTGAAGATATTGCTGGGCACAGGTTGGAGAGTCTTATACTGAGGTTTGAAATTAATCTTCCTGTGGAAAAGCATCGCCAAACGGCGTTGCTTCTGCTCGTCCACTTAGACTGCTCGTGTCCGTTGCCCTGGTTCAGCTTTCGTAAGTTGAGGCTCCAGGGCAGGATGCTCATTCCACTACCACAAGGCACACACAAACGTGGTTAATTATAACTACACTGCAGACAGAACGAAAACGCAGCTACTAACGCGAGTATCGGAACGTACGACTCGTCTCCGGACTTACCCGGGAGCGAAATGCGTTTACTGACGGCTGAACGCCGAATGGGCGGGGCCACATTACAGATAAAAGCTGTGCGCGCCATCTCATCTCCTTTTTAAGTGCGGAGCACTTTAGAGGCTCGTTGTGTCGTCGTAGCTCGCTCGCTGGACCCAAGTAGAGCAACAGGACGTTCCGTTGTAGCGCTGTCGTCGCGGCGTACCCCACAGGCTTCGGAAGCCAAGCGGTTTATATATAGTCATACACGTTCGAAACTCGTGAAAAGCTGGCGCTTGTCATACATTTCCCCGTCAGTTAGCGCAAAGAAAACTATGGGTACATTTCAGGCAAAATATACGTAATTAACCGGCAGCGCGCGCGTTCATTTAGTTATGAATGGTCATTGGGTTGGTTTTTACGATAGTAGGCGAAAAATGCAGCAGCGCAAGGAAAAAATGGCACGTTCGAAATGAAGCAGAAAGGCTCCATGCGCAAGAAGAAAATGGCGCGTTCGAAATGCCGCAGAAAGGCTCCAGCCATGCAAGAAAAAAATGGCGCGTTTGAAATGATGCACTGAGGCTCCAGCCGCCCGAGAAAAAAATTAGGCGTTCAAAATGACGCAAAACTGCTCCAGCCTACGATATAAAGCAAGCGCAAAAAGTACAAAACTCTCGCTGGCGCAGTTTCAGGAAGGGGGCGCGCGAGCACTGCGAAGGCGGGAAATTTGAATTGCATAGGGTGGCAGCCGTGAGCGGATAACGGCGCTACAGCCCATTATGCGAATCACTGCTCTGCACTACCGACAGCTTTCACATTGAGCGGAATAGCCTTAACTTTTTTTGTTGGTTCCGGGTGAGGAGACCGAGCATAAGCAGATAGCCGGGTTTGCGTTCCCAAGACAGTGTAAATGCTAACGCATTAAAACAACCATAGCATGGATGATTCACGCGGATAAGAAGGGACGTGCAGGCGCAGTGCTGTTGTGTGTCGTGTATGTCCCTCACTTGGGGGTTTGTCCTCGCGCTGGTTATTCACATGTGGTGTCATAAAAAGTTTCGCGATCCCCTACCAAAACTTTGTTGCATGACGTCACACTAATAGCTGCACGTCACCGGTGGCGAGTATTTGAGAAAAATCAATGCCCCTCTTGCCTTAGTTGGGCGTAGTGAAGAAATCTGACGGCTTATAATACAAAGCTGCTTTCTGTTCTAATGATTTCACCTGCCTCAGAGTTGACATAAACACCCTATGAGTTATTATGCGTGAATGCTGCGCCCCTCCGACCCAGACCCAGGATCTCGTGATCTGCTTCTGTAGTTGTTTTCAGGCGACTGAGTTTCGCTGCGCTTGTTCTGGGGCCTCAGTTTGCCGACGCTGCTACCGCTCCCGCCCCGTAACAATAGCTTTGGAGCGCGATTGGAGCGTTCCCCTTTTAAGTGCAGTCACTTTATCTGCTCGCCTTGTCGTCGTAGTTAGCTCGCTGGACCCAAGTAGAGCCAAACGGCCTACCGTCCTTGCGGCGTCTTACGAAGGCCTCGAAAACCAAGCGTTTTATGAGTCATAACCGTTCGAAACTCGTGAACTGCTAGCGGTAGTCATACATCTCCCCGTTGTCAAGCGAAAAAAACTGCAGGTACATTTCAGGCAAAATTGGTGTATATAACCGGCAGCCCGCGCGTTCATTTAGTTATTAACGCTCGTTGGGTTGGCTTCTACGATAGTAAGCGGAAAAGCGGCCGCGCAAGAAAAAAACGGCGTGTTTGAAATGACGCAGATAGGCTCCCGCCGCACACGAAAAAAAATTACACTTTCTAAACGACGGAACACAGCTCCAGCATACGAAATTAAAGCAAGCACAAAAAGAGCAGAGCTCCCGCTGGCGCAGTTTCAGGCTGGGGGCGCACGAGCACTGCGAAGGTGAGTAATTTGAATTGCATTGGTCAAATTTCTGTTCCATTCATCAAGGAGGAGAGAGACAGGGCGGCGAAGAGTGTGACGGGTGGTCGCAGTGAGCGGATAACGGCGCTACAGCCCATTATGGCGAATCACTGCCCTGCACTTCCGACAGCTTTCACAGTGTGTGAAACGGCTTCATTTTCATCCGGGACCTTCAGCTCGCCATGACTGTCCCAGCAAAGCTCCTCGCCGATTTTTTAAGCGAAGCTTGTGTTGGCTGACCCGCGCCGCCGCCGGTGTTGCCAGCGCCATAGGCCAAAACCCTCCTCGTCTTTCCCTCCTTCTTGGCCCGAAGCTGGCGGCAGCTCCCACAAGTTTCGCGCCGGATCACGCCATACTCCCAGCCAATCACCGGCGCTCCCTCCTTTTGGAGAAGAGAAAGGAAGGTTCGCTCGCTCCGCCCGCACCATTTTTGCGCCATTTTAAGGCCAGCGGCGGGCAGCATACGCGACATAAGGGATTTGGGGCTGTGTGTGAAAGAGCTCCCGGTCAGCCTGTAATCTTGTAATAGCGCCGGCAAACTACGCTGTTGCAAATAAAAACCACCACTTCCTTTTTGCTCAAACAACTATGCCTCTTCAATGTGTCCCAGCCCTCGAACCAACTTGCTTCTAGGGTTGGACAAGTTTCGCGTGACCTGTGTTCCCGGTGGAGAGGGGTTGGTAAATATTTTTTTCGGCCTTATGCTTTCCGCACTTCCTGTTTTCTGGTGACACTGATAATATACATAAATCCTGGATCCGGACATAAACCTGCATAATGACTGACTTCCGTAAGTACAAATTTACAATGACTACCTTCCTCACACAAATATGAAAACTTCGGAATGCGTCGTCTACAATGCCTATTCGTCGTGCATATATGGCAGGCACATTAATATATCACGTAGTAGGGAATGCACACAGTCAGTAGGGAAAATACAGGACCAGTCAAGCGGAAATCAGGGTAGACACTAAGATAAGATTTGAGGTAAGGAAATGATACACAATTGTGCCTATAGGAAGGCCCGAAGATAAAGAAATTGAGCTGCGAGAGTCACACGCAGATCGAGAAAGAGGGCCTCTGATCGAGATCGGCCTAAAACCAGCTCCCTTGCCGTTATCAGTTAAATAAATAAAAGCTCAGATGAGGAGCCAACAATGGCACCATGACTACAATATGTGCCGCTAGTTAGCTTCTGAGCAGCGTTTCGCTTCAATTCTAGCAACGTTGGTAAATCCCAAGCTTTCACTCTCTCTCTGTCGCTCTCCTACTCGCTCTCTCACTCTCTCTGAACACTTGTTTCGTGCTCTGCTCTGCCGCGGTGCATAATTTATCTCTGCATATCCCTAAACCTTAGTTTTCTGAAAACAAGTCGTTGTTACAGCAGTACTCAACACAATGTTGTCGCTATATTACCCTAATTACGTCAAAACCATGGAGCCTCGATCTCACCGGCGGTACCACAAGCGAGCAAGCGTCAACATCAACGAACAAGCCTCGAATAGCGCGGCAACCATAAGCAACCCACAGGAGTTATCCCCGAAGAGATGAGAGACTACCTAAATAAACATGGCGCAAGACTACATGGAGGAAAAATGTGGTGCCTCGCCCAGAAGATAAACCTTGCTGGGCATACTCCCGGAAACAAGGAGATATAAAAAATAAACACGAAGACAAACGACGCCTTGCCGTCACGAGCCCAGCGTAGTTTCTTGCCTGGTTTCTCCAGCACCGGTGGCATTTGTCAGGAGTGCCACGCGAGGAGCTCCTTGCTAAATTTCTCCGTCTGTCTTCCCTCGCTTGTCTTTCTTAGTCCCAAAGCCGTTTATCTTATTCGCCTCCATGAGCTTGCGTTATCCTCTTCCTCGCCAGCATCTTCCTTTCTGTGAGCTTGTCGTCGCGACTGTAGGATCGTTCCGGCGGTGGACCCTGCATCGCACTCGTAACCCAGTTTACGACGCAAAAGTACGCTATTTGTTTTTCTTTCTTGGCAGTGATGGACGGCACAATATGCATTGCTCAGTGGTACGAGTGAAACACTTTTGCAAGAACTTGTACTAGACTGAAAGCGAGCCCATTTGTCCCTATTTTTTGTTTGTTTGTTTTTGTAAAGCTCCCTCTTTGTTTCCTTTCTGAGCCTTCCTTCGCTTCGGGGATGAAGACCTGACGCACGAGATGGAGATTACGTCAAAACACGTCGCCACAACGCCGTTGCGCAAATCGAAACCAGAGAGAAAAGCGTTCGGAAAATCGCTCGAAATGGAGGAAATTGTTCAGCTGGGATCCTGGGGGACAAAAAATAAAGATGTCCTTAGGCAGATCACGGCACGCCCGTGCCACTATCGCAATTTTTTTTTCTGGAGTGTATCCCGGACTAGAGGAAATCCCTGACTGCTGCGTCCTCCTCCTCCTCCTCCTCCTCCTCCTGCTTCTCCCAAATTCCCTTTAGGCTCACCTGATTGATGTGTCCCCCTTTTCCTCCTCCTCCTAAGTTGTGCTTCGGTTTCATTATCTTAGCCAATATAATTGTCAATGCTAAAATAGAGCGGAACCTTTTTCTTCGTTTGCCACCGTACGAAAAATTATAAAAGAGTCGCCAGCTGATATCAATGAAAAAAAAATAGCTTGCTTAAATTATAAAAAGGGGGTTTAAACCTTACAAGTACATGAAGAGAGCATGACTTTGATTTGTTGAAAATACTGGCAATCACACGTTAGCCAAATTTTGTTTTGCATGAAGCATGGTTTTTCCACTAAAGTGAATTTTTTATTTAAAAATGCAGATTTCTAATCATCCGCTGGCTACATTGCAGCGATTACGTGCCACTGTCCCTTGAGACATACCCGGTAGAGCAGACAAGAAGTAATTGTCACAATTTTAACTGTACATCGAAATACAACGTCCTGTAGTAACTGGTCATTTGACTATGGACACTAAAATTCACCTAGTAAATCTTGGTGGAGTGTTTAACCACTGTACGGCGGGGCAGCGGGTACCCTGCATTCTGAAGAGGTGGGCGTTAAGCGTATCATTGATTTTGAATAAAACTGAACAGCTAGAGCCAAAGTAAAGCTTTAATAATAGTAAGAAAACGGGCAATCTGAGTTCTTCCGAACGAGTTCTGAGTTTCTTTCAGGGATACAAAGAAGAGGCAAAACGATGGCTTCGAGAAGGCCCTATTGGCTATCGGATTTACGAAAAGGAACGTTCAATTGGGATCACAGGTGATGGATTGATTCAAGAATATCTACACTGGAAGATATTGCTACATGATACCAAAATAAGACGATGGCAGTTGACCTTTCCCCAAGGATGTGAAAATTCACAGCCTTAGCAAGACGCGAAAAAGGCAAGTGAAGCAAAGCAATGCAAAGCAAAGCAAAGAAAGCAACAAACATTAAAGCAAGCCTAATCGTGGTTATTACTAAAACGTCTAAGAGTCATGGGAACAGGTTAAGCCCCAGGCACAACTGGAGGAAGGAAAACAGACAGGAAAGGGGCACCCTGTCTGTTTTTTCCTCCAGTTGTGCCTGGCGCTTAACCTGTTCCCATGATGAATTACCAACTAGCTCGCATCGACACATTAATTCACGTCTAATAGTATTCCCAACATTCAGAAATGAATAAACAAACTAGATACAGTGCACTTAGCATCCTGATTTCGGTGTCAACCTTCCTTTGTGATGAGGATGAGGGTAGTTATGCTCGGATGCCTTGAAAAAGCGGATAGTCACATTCACGAACCCGCAATTTTGAACATTTTCTTTTGGTTTAAGCAACCAAGAATCTCCAATAACTTGACCTTAAGGGACCCAGCAGTTAGTCACTCCAGTGCGCAACCAAAAATAGGCCAGGTTCGCTAAGGGAGCCGTGAAGCCATGACCTACTACCGAGCTAATACGGGATGATGCATTTTGGATTATGGATCATGCATTTGGATCATGGATCATAGATCATGCATTGGGGGATCATGCACCGGCGCACCAGACCTCTCTTACACACCCCTTTGCTTCTCCCTGACGAACTTCCGATGGTCACGCACGTGGCAAAACCCTTTTAGTACCCTCCATGAAAGGAATTTGACTGACGTATCCACGTGTAATCAGGAATTTTTGACTTTCAATTACATGATCTTCAAGTGGGACGGAAGGGAATTTTCAATCTTTTCTTGGTATCTAGGTGGACCCTTAAGTTCATCTTCTTTGCATTTTTGTACCTGCCAGGTAGTAGCCATAAGAGTAGAGCTTTAAGTTTATCTTCTGTGCTTAAAAATAGAAAAAAAAGTCCTTATCTCTCAGCGACCCCTTTACGAACCAAGGCAGTGACGTCATACTGGGTTGCAAAGGGTTTGATATTCAGTCGTCCACATTTTGCTACCCTCTTCTTAAAGCATATTATAAGCTGATAGTTTTACTCCACTACTAGATTATGCAGGTTGTACGCATTCACAGGGTGCGTAATTTCCACCCCAAACTTCGGAGTTCATGGTAATGGTCTACGGGAACGAAGCGGCGAGGAAGACGGTGCTATTGAAACAGCTCTACTGAACGGCTTTATCTCGAAAAATAAATAGGATTAAGTACAACGAAGATCAGGCAGAGTAAGATACAAATAAGGTATAACCCGGTTTAATAAACAAATAACCGAATAAATCCACAGCCTCACTGAACTATATGCGTTGCTAAGTAAATAGTTTCACTCGAATATGTTATTCGACCAACCAGATCCCATGTGGCTTCGCAAAATAGGTGGTTTAGTGACCATTACGCCCTAGGGGAACGGAGCGTAACAGCTGGAACCTCTTGCTACACCACAGAAAAAACAAATGCCAGGAATACGTCCCAATCGAAGGCAGCGCTTCCTCACTTGTCTGTTATGATTTTGCTCTTCCTGGCTGACAGAAACACGTGGCGATAGCCGCCGGCGAAAGTTGATTGGTCTTGATGTTGTGCGCCTACGAAAGTGGCTCGTCTGGGCAGACACGCTCACTCGTTCGAGGATTACGAGTAGGCCATGTTCAACGTTCATACATGGAACGGCCGGTTTCCTATTGCTTTGTTTTTACTCGGCATCCTACGATTATTGCCTGCAGCTTTGATCTGATCGTTTAGTACGGCGCAGGGTGAGCGTTCGTTTCCCATGTAAAGTTTTTAAGGCGAAAGCCTTAAGTGCCCGATTGTAAGAAAAATCGGCCCCTTTGTTTGTTAGTCAGACAAAAGGATTGGAGCAAAATTGCTTCCCTCATTCTCACCCTTTTTCCCATAACCCATCCCGATGTCCAAGTTCCCGTTCCCAGCAACCCACCCTATCCGGCTTTTTCCTAGGGGGACAGGAGGGGTCCCCCCGGGCTCGTCCCCCTGGCGGTGGGTCGCGAGAAAGTCTTTGCCGTTAATTTCTCTCCACCTTCGTGTGGACAAAATTCTCTTTGCCGGTTGGCCTGTTTTTGTACTGTTGCAATTGGGTATAACCGGTTGTACTTCGTGTGGTACCGGGGAGCTATTGAAAGCTCCATTTACTCGATGTTGGTGTTGGAATTGTGTGGTACGAAAAATGGCCCCCGCTGAAGAGACTACATGAAAAACATTCATGCTCGTCTGGAATTTGAGTTTGTATCTCCAGTGTGGGATACGAGTGCGTTATCACAGTGTTATATCCTCGCGTGTCCAGTGAGTGAACAAAAATTATCCAGCTGCGTACCACGTGGCAGGTGAACGTGAATGAGCGTGAGTATAACAGCCTCACCTCAGCCGCACAAAACTCTTACTCTGGGGAAACTGTGGCGTGGAGTGTCACCAGACGAAGAAATGACGACGAAGAAAGAGGCGCTAATGTGGTGTTGCAGCTGAGAAGTCTGAGACGCACGCAGACGTAGGTTGGTTGTTGGGTTGGTTGGAGCCATAACAAGACACGTACCCACTCTGGGGGATTGGCCAAGCCTTATTGCGGTTTCAAATTCAAATCAAGGGGAAAAGAAGTGGGATAATAGCGGGTAAAGTGATGCCGACAATTTGAGAACCTAAAAAAATTCGACACTGCTGTAACAACAGTTATATTATAAACAACTAAAAAATTGGTTTGTGCGATTGATAAACAAAATGAGCGACCTTATTCGGCAATAAAAGAGTGAAGAGGGCGACAAACATCCCCGTTGCACCAACCAAGCCCGACTGCCCCAAATGACAATAAATTAGGCACCGACAATTAAGGCAAGACCCATGTGCCCGAGGGAACCTCCAGGTAACGATTTCGGAGGGAGGATAACCGCCGGCAAGACAACAGGAAATGGTCAATTGTTTCCTCCTCTTGACAGAGGCCGCACATGGCCGATGGCGCTATGCGCGTGGTGTAGATAAAAATTCAAATTTGGCGTTCGGCAGCGAAAGCAGGCCAGTGTGACCTCGCACATTTGAGACTGCGGAAAGTCACACTTGCAAGAGCACCGGAGATGCTCAAGCCCCGAGGAATTTGTTTTGAACGAGTGTGGAAAACTTCTTTTTCTTCTCTCGTGGTCTTTCATGGAAGACAAGGAATGTTCCTCCTGCTATGATTCCATATGCCGAGTTCTATATAAAATATGTTGTTGGGTGAGTTGGCACTTGGGTAAAGAAGAACAATGCGAAGAATTGACGTTAACCTAGGTAACGTCAAAGATGACGCGTGTTTTCTGCAAGTCCGCGTCAACTTTCCGCACTGTTATGTGTTGTTTGTATTAGTCCTACTTTCCTAACTAAGACTATTCGAATAGTCGAAACTATTTGTTGCGCACAGAAGCATGTGGTCAAAAGCATGAAATGTGCAATATTGTAATTCGGTTTCTGTATTTGCGCTCTAGAACGTAAAAGAAACGCTCTTTTCCTCCTTAAAATGCACAAGGAAAATAATAAAAAAAGAAGAAGAAAAGAACGTAGAATAATTTCTCCGGTACAAATTGGGAGCTGAAGTGTGGGTTAAAAAAGCCTGGCCTGACCATTACAGTTGTTTAGACTCACTTAGTAGCTTTGTGTGCCACTATGGACCAACAACATATACGCACAAGAAGATCGAGTTCTTTGATCAGTATGAATATCGAGAAGGTTAACAAAGTCCTTCGAGCGCATATATGGCGTTCCATCACCCGATTTTACAGCAAAGCTGTATACCTCTACCTTCGAACGGTTGCATCTCCGTGAGCAGAAACGCCAAAGCGCCAAGGCCTAAGACGCCGAGCGCATTCCTCAGGCAAATCAGACATACAGCACAGAGCTCAGAATTCATTTAAGGAAACCACAAAACAAGCCTCGAAACCGCATTATGGATGATAAAGCGCATGTGAACAATTGAACCCTCCATGTGCTCCTGGTAAAGATTATTATGTTGGAAGATTATTTTAAAGGGTAAGCAGAGTTAGGGTAGCTAAAAAGACCAGTTCTTGCACAAGACACCGAGCGCATACGTCAGGCTAGGCAGCACCTAGCATTTGCTACCAGAGAAGCCGAGCGTAGTGTCTGTAGATAGGGTATTAGAGTACCGCCAGTCAGGCACGCAACTCAGAGACGGCGGCCATTTTGTCTCTTATCAGTGTTGCGAGATAGCTGCATTTAGGGCATCGCCGTTAACTTCGGCTGGGCCGTTTGTTAACAATATTACCGAAAATGCAGCGAAACGGCATCTTTGAACACACTTCTGCTGCTGAAATGCTATCACACGCGTTATCGTTGATTCGCTTCCGGAAGCACGTCAGTCGCGAGCAGCCGTAGAGCAGGGAGTACAAGCTAAGCCTACCAGGGATGACCGACTAAAACGCATAAACAGCAAAATGGCGGCGCCCCTGAACCGTCGCAGTGTAAACAATTGTCACGTAATCCGAACGAACCAATGATCATGATGGAGGCACGGAACAATAGGAGAAAAAGAGTGCCGATACTCTGTACGCTTATCTAATGACACTAGCCGAGCGCTAGCGGTAAACCGGTCGTGACGACGATAAATATTTCATACCCTCCTCCATCATTATTTTTAGTCGTTTGCAACAGTTTTGCTGGACATCCACTTTCGCAGGGTGGAATGGCGACCAAATTTTTGTCGCAGAACACAAAGAGAAATACGGAGGGACGATCTAATAAGTGATCAACACCCGCCTCCCGGTTAGTCCCCCACTAGTATCATTATAGCGCTTCATATCTCCTCAGGGGCCTGCTGCAACATTCCATTTTACTATACAAGTCAGGGAAAAGTGCACGTGTACTTTTTTCCCGTGTATATTATGTAGATATTAAGGTAAGTAAAGGAATTGATCCTTCTTTTGCTTAATTATTGCAATTCTATCAAACGCGATGCCATAAAAGGAATAAAATGGCCATACCTCGTGCGGCTACAATTTCGTTCAATACTGAATAAAATTTCTAATAGATTATGGCGTAAACATGGGGATAAAAGTATGCTTTGGAAAAGTAACAATACTTCCAGATAGCAAAGAAAGCCAGTATAATATGGGTCAACCTTTGTGAATACAAAAACATTCAGGCTAAAAATAAGAGTTAAAGTTTAAACTCATAACCGTGGCGGAGATAAAAATTGATTGATTGATTGTGGGGTTTAACGCGCCGACGCAACGCAGGCGATGAGGCGCGCCGTAGTGGAGGGCGCCGGATTAATTTTGACCACCTGGGGATCTTTATCGTGCGCCGAAATCTTGTACAAACGGGCGTTTTTGCTTTTCGCCTCCATCACAAGAGCGGCCGGCGCGGCCGGGAATCGAACCCGCCACCTTGTGCTCAGCAGCGCAACGCCTTAGCCACTGAGCCATCGCTGCGGGTCGGAGATAAAAAGCTCCGCAAATGTTTAACACTTTTGTACTATACGAACTTAAAAGGGGGCTACTTCTAACACGACAGATTGGAATTTCTAAGGAACAAGTGCTATCAGGCAGAAATATTCGCAGTGATTTTTAAAATGAACGTCCCGTATGCACACCACACTAATAAACTCAGAATCTTGAGTACATTGATTATGATATATTCCTTTAAGGCTCTTATTTACTGGAAACCGCTATTTGCATAACCAAAAATGTTTTTAAACTGGCCTAATTTGCATAAAGACGTCCTTTGATGAAAACGTATCGTGAAAATCGTCGAGCTGCGAATACCGTAGAATATTTTCCGCGCGTTGATGTTGCATTATATTCACAGTTGAAATATTGAAAAAATAAAAGCATCCTCAGCTAACCAAAAATAGACTGGAAAAAAAAAGTTTCAAATTTCCAAATCTTTAAAGTGTAGCTACGTTGCGCGGCTGCCTGCAAAGGAAATTTTATAAGCACCTGAATTCAAGGAATAGCATTTAATTGGGATGACTTAATGGAAAACCGTTTTGTACATTTTTATGGTAACATACAGCATGAACGACTTGCCCAGAAAAGCTATTCCTAGATAAGCTTAGACAAATAATTTCATCACACGACGAAGAATGCACTGGCATGCTACACAGGTGTGCTGGCACCAAACAGCAGAAAACAGAGTAATACCCTCGCCCATAAAGACGATTGCCGCTTTGCATAATCAAGCGCCGAGACGTATTATTTGTGCAAATTCGGATGATATAGCGGGTTGAGTTTTACGGCAACGAAAAATACGAGCTGATACCGTGATATTCGTAAAGCACAGCTCGCCGTTCACCGCTTGTCTTTTTGTTTGGTGCTTAATTAATGCACCCTATGTGTACCTTATGGGGACTCGTTCATTACAACTATGCAAACATTGCTTAAACGTTTTTCTCTTGCTTCCTATGTTGCCTAAGGTCTGAGCACGACTTCCCGTTCATTTCCCACCGTTTTATATTTCCTTCAAAGGTAATTTCAACAGGAAATGAGAGCCAGCTCCAACCCGTTTTACGCGATTGGATTTCTAAGCAGGGAAGTGTCAGGTGAAGAGCAGTTCCTAAACTAAAAATGCAGTCTCACCTGGAAAAGCAATACTTCTGCTGCGAATTAGATTAAACGCAATTAATGAGACATGGAGAGTCTTCGCCGAGTTAATACCTAATGTACTTATAATACAACAAGAAGAACAGGTTTTGTTGTGGGTTTTGTGTAATAAGTTAGCATTTCGTCTTTGATGAAATAAAAAGCGGGGAGATAATTTTTTTTAAAGTAAAGGAAACAATTTAAATGATTCTGTTGTTACCGAAATATAGCGCACCGAAGACCTAAAAATACAAATGTGGAAATAAAAGAAGGGTTAGAGCATTTAAGGTTGTCGGTGAACATTGTGAACTTTGAACATGTTAAATTGGCAAGCGAAGATTCTGAGAACGCGGTACATCTGTAGCGATATGGCTGATATATAAAGACGTATAAATGAAACTTCGAAGATGGTAGGGAACACAAGAAAAAATACGGAGAAACCCCCGCGTTTGCTTTTTTGGAGCGCAGCCCTTAAGCGCCCGGTCTTGGGTTTTTACGGCGCCGTCGTCCCTCGCTGTAACCTAGCGACAGAAGGAGGCAGGGATCAAGCGAGTAGTAAAGCGGAGGATGAAAATTACAGCCGTTTTAGTCAATGTGAAAGCTTTCGGAAGTGCAGAGCAGTTATTCGCCATAATGGGCTGTAGCGCCGTTATCCGCTCACTGCTACCACCCAAAGCAATTCAAATTTGCCGCCTTCTCAGTGCTCGCGCGCCCCCTGCCTGAAACTGCGCCAGCGGGAGCTCTGTTCTTTTTGTGCTTGCTTTTCCTCCCGCACGTGCCGGTGTTGCACTGCCACTTTTATTCGCTTACTTTCGTAAAAACCAACCCAACGAGCGTTCGTGACTAAATGAACCCGGGGGCTGCCGGTTAATTTGGTATATTTTGCCTCGAATGTACCTACAGTTTTCTTTTCGCTGAACAACAGGGACATGTATGACAAGCGTCAGTGGTTCACGAGTATCGAACGCTTATGAGTATATAAAAAGCTTGGATTTAGAAGCCTCTGAGTAACTCCGCGATGACAGCCGCTACGGCGGAACACCTTGTGGCTCTACTTGGGTCAAGCGAGCGGGCTACGACGACAAGGCGAGCCCCTGAAGGGCTCTCCGGTTAAACGTTTTGAAAAAGGTAGCGACATCGCTTGTTGCCTATGTTTCAGCAGAAATACTCGCCCTCGTCAGGGGCCTGACGAAGGCAAGTCTCTTTGCTGAAACGTTGGCAACGATCGAGATCGCTACCTTGTCCACTTTCCGGAAGGCGTCAGCTGTACGGTGTCTGACTTTCGTCTGAGGCGTTCGAAATGCCTACATTATCAGTAATATTTTTTATGCGAAAGCGTTAGTTGGCTCAGTAAGTCTAAAAATTGGCGCCGTCGTCGTCGCAACTAAAGGCTGGCAGACAAATGTCTTATGTTGCAAAGAAAACAAATTTAATACAATAGAGGGGAAAGGAAAATTTGGTAACTCTGGGTCTGGATTGAAATGCCACCCAAGTCCCCCAACATGCGACTCAAACCATCTGCACCACGACGGAAGGAACTTCTGCCCAGTGAATGCATTGTGGCATTTTACCTGGAAACGACAATTGCACAGTGAGGTTTAGAGGACTAATACGTGGTCTTTACATAAGTAGCAATTAGGTGAGTAGCGAAGCATTTCCGGCTAATATTTCCTCTTCGCTTGAAGATGCCAATGCGGTTGTGTGCAATGATGATGACGATGATGATGATGATGCTTAGCGGCCTCTCTTTGTAACTGGGTGGCGTTGCACAGTGACCTTAGTCGTAACGCCATTGTACAATCCCCTTGCAATCATCGGCCTCACGTGAGCAGCGCCATCAGGCTACACCCACTGAAAGGTGCGGCTGTACGGAGCTGATCCTACCGTTGACCCGCAAGCAGAGCGAACTTGGCAATGTGCCAGCAAGACGTTAGGCTTGCGCGTTACACTTTGAGTTCTAGCATGGCCAATCAGCTCCAGTAGGTTGACGTGCCGTCCACTTGACGTTACCTTCAACGTTGTAAGGATCCGTGTTTTAAATACGCAGAGTTAGGCCTAGATGTAGGCTTAAGAAGAGAACTTCGACAGGGCTGTCATTCATAAAAAAGAAAAAATGCAAATAAAAATACTATAATGATGGTTATTATTATGATGATCATAATGGTAACAGAAGACATGTTCGGCCATTGATGTCTAACGCTCTCGCATTCGCTACATCACAAGGAGTCATTAGATGCCCCCATAATGCTTTTGAAGGGTTATATAAGAGGACTGGTAGCGAGACACGTTGCTTACGTCAATTACGGCAACAGCATGTCAGTACCGCTGGTTTAGCAGTCAGTACTGCAGAATTTCACAATTTCAGTAATTCACTCATCTGTGATTACACGCCGGCTTTGAGCAACGTGCCGACAGAGATTGTGAGGGGCATTCATTCCCCCTCGTGGGAAAACACAAACCCAATACGCGAAATCTCAGCACAGAACTCGCCAACATACAATCGTCCTCACTCGGAAGCCGTCTCCGCTGGCAATTGCTGGCTGTCAAAAGTGCTTGCTGCCTCCCCGTTGCCTTGCGTTCCCGCTTCGTTAGATACCTTCGCATGTCATGACGAAACATCGGCTTTACTTTTTCCTTCATTCATCTGCGCCCATTAGTCCGAAATGCGCCATTAGGTCTGGAGAACGGCTTTTCGTCTGGCCGCTACATGTTCTAGTGTTGCAAAAGCCTTCTGCGAACGTTTCCGTTTGTTTTGTTTCAGTTGTTTCCTGCTGCCGGTGACAGGAGCTGGTGCTGGGAGGATTTATTGCGCAACAAACCATACTTGGGCAATGCCGCGGGGCTGCAAGAAGTGGGCTACTCCTCGCTCAAAGCTCCCTCTGGACTCGTGTGTCCACTTTCTTTCTTGCATGGCGGCTTAACTTGAGCTTTTACTGTGCTGTCAAGATTAGAAAGGCGTTAAGGCTATTCGGTGGTTGAAATAAACGTATTACTTCCCATATTTGGTTTGAACACTAAGAATCGAACATTATGGACTGGCAAATATGCAGAGGAGTTGGAGACTATATAATAAAATAAAGATACGGCACCAATTTTTCTTTTCTGCTCAACTTTCCGGGGAAGAAGGGAAGAAAAAAATTGGACGAGTGTTGCCGTTTATGCCAACAAAAACAGATTTATCAGAATGTTTGATGTTAATAGACTACTCTCAAGGATTGGAGGATGCAGACTTTGCCTGAATATCTACATTCAATGACTGCAATATTTTCGGTTGCTAAAATCTCATTATTTGTCCCTGTCAAATGCACTTGGCTAAACCTCCCGGTACATGCGGGTAATTCCGTAGCCCCACACGATGCGGAAAGCTCAACGCGGCCACTAATTAACCCGACTTCATTCAGTTAACATATCGTCAGCCTAGTGATTTGGATCTAATTACTCAATGCCCTTTTGGTTATTTGTGCACTTGAGCTAAAACATTGATTAAAAACTAGAACTCACTGTGAGAGCTTTAGAACGCCATACTAGTCCCATTCGGCCCGCATTGTGTCCCTCCGGCTCTCTTCGCACCCGAGTCGTGATGCTTCGTGTTGCTTTGGAGTTCTCTCGCAGATAAAGATCGCCTTACGGAATCAATGTCTGTGGGCACGGGTGTTTTCCACCAACGGCGCTCGTAATCTACCAACCACGCGAGCACAGCTGGGAAGCCTGTCGACGGTTCCCTTCGGTGGCATAATTCTTGAAGACATCTTAAAGCGCATTCCGCCGACCCCGTAGAACACAGCGCTGCACGAGTGGCCTATCCGAAAATGTTTTACGGGCGAGCGATGAAAAATTTTCTCTACCCTGCATTCTTCATAATGCCTGGGAACTTACCGAATGCTGGATAGGCTACGCCTTATCCTGCCCAGGTATCACTTAAGCTCCTCAAAATAGGGCCGGCGTCGGTTGAGTGCGCAACGAAGCTCTAAGACGAGGGTCTATGTTTGAGACTTTATTTCACCGCGTTCAAGCGAGTGAGCCGTCGTTCGCAGCACTGCGCTAGAACTTCGTAAAATGAACAAAAAACAGCCCACGCTATTTTGAGTGTATGTGGCGTTGAATATGCGAGGACCTGTGCATTGTTCCAGGTTCGTTTGATGCAGTCTAATAAATCTCCACGGGTGAGCTTCACCCCAGCGCTTGAGAACAACACATCATCGTGACAAAATGTAAGAATTTGGCAAATGACGAGGCCTAGCATGTGATTAAAGAATATAATCTGTGCTGGGACAACCCCGCACTTGCCATCCTTGCACTGTTGTACCAGCGTAGATTCTATTTTAAAGCAAAGCTTTGTACCTGTACCCCCCAAGGGTTCTTTCGCGACCGTTGGTGTCAACAGAAAACTCCCTCGAACAAATAAAAGGAGTTAGGGCCCCTCCAGGAATCGAACCTGCAACGAATAGACAAATGGAGCGAGAGACCGTGCCTTACTGATTGAGCTATGAGCCCGCGCGGAGACGGAGGTGAGAAACTGTGCGCTGACTGAGCACATCTGCGGGTTTACCCCCTGCATTTTTTAGGAAAGTCACGTGATCAAGCCGCTGTGCGCTCCGCCCACGGCACGTGTAGCGGCCGTGCGTGCTCCTTGCGGGTGCGCTAGGAGTTAGTAAGAATTAAAGGAAGCTCACACCAATGCATGACATCTCACTTCTCCGTCATCTCTGCCGCCATTTCGTCACCTTCGTCGGCCGCAGCAGAGACGGAGAAGAGAGATCGTTTAACACCGGGTTTCAGCTTCCTTTAAATTTATATAAAAAAAAATGTTTTCACTCAAGCGCTTTCCCATTACAACTGAACCAACCACCATTCGTGGATCATGCATTGATTTAACCTTAGAAAAGTATATCTTGGTGAAGTAATAGAGGGCGTAGTTAAGTAAATTTCACTTGTCTTTGGTTGTACCCTTTCTAGAGCCACGTGTGTGAGTGAGTTCAAGGGACGTTGCATGGGTAATTATTGTGGGTGTCGTTTACTATTTCGCTTTCCCACAATTTTCACAGGGTGAATTGGCGCGTTTTTTTTTTTTTTTTTGCTCTTACCTTATGCTGGGCTTCGTTACTCGCAAAGTTCCAACATTTTGCTGCGGTGATGGTCATTCTGAAGCGTTAGGGTGAAGCCCACCTTTCGCAAGTTCTTACACTGGATCGCTGTAGCATACGATGTTCTCATCACGCGAGCTAACCATTAAACTTTTTTGAAAGTTTGGCGGGAAATGATGGTAAGGGCGCAAGTGGGTCTCAGTAGATGCTGGTGCAGCCGCTACGGAAATCTGTCTCTGTGATACAGCTATTTTGCGATGAAGGGGAAACCCAATAAAAAATTGGTGGAAAGTTGATTGCCCCAAACGTTTCTGTACAGGCACTGCTAGAGTAGTTGTTTGGCCGCCTCTGGCGACCCGTAAAAAAGGCGAGAACCCCATAAATGCGATAATACTTTCCCACAAGATATCTTAGAAGGTCCATCTACTTCAAAAGGTTAAAAAATTCAGGAAAGCTTGCACTCACGCGCGAGACTACAGTGGTGGAGATGTTGCGGGTGAGCATTGCCGGACACAGAGTGAAGTTTTAGTATGATCGTTTATTTGCATAGTTGCGGTGCTTGTAATCGTCGTCATATGCATCGGCGAAGTCGTCGTCTTCTTCTCTGCGAGTGGTGGATGCAAACGTCCACCAGCTCTTCGTCATCGACTCGAAGCACCGATGGCGGGGTCTTCAAGCCCTCTAGATATGAAGTTTGCACACTCGTATCCATACCTTCAATGATCCATAATGGTTTCTGGAGAATGCGGCGGCCACGGTGACCTCTACAAGCAGGGCGTCTTTTTCTCTGTAGTATTAGCGCAGGAGTTTTTTAAATGCTGAGCATTTCTTTAACTCACGATGTTATGCGTCCGCAACTCGGCGTCCGCACCACGGCAGCTGCGCCCTCTCCCCCACTCCTCCTCGCCCTCAACACGCTTGCAACAACAGGTGCAGCGCGCGCTCCGGCGTTGCAAGCACCGTAGCAACAGCAGGTGCGGGCGCATCGTGGCGTGACGGTGGCGTGATAGCGCGCTCTCTCTCCGCCTCCTCTCCCTCTACTGCGTTCGTTGGGAATATAAACCCGGGTGTCGGCGCGTCAGCTGCACTCCAGTTCTGCTTCGCTCTCTTCTCGTCGCGGTTGTCGCAGTTGCTAAGCGATGGAAGCAAGACCTTCAACTAGTACCGCGACGCAATCCAACTTCAGCGTCGCGGCACCAGTTCAAGACATCGTGCCATCGTGACAACAACCCTACCACCACCATTACAACACCCATAGCCACCGCTACGTGTGTAACGCCGCTAATGCTCTGCATTTACTCGTGCTCCTCCCGCGGGGGCATGTCGGGGTCCCTTTTTTACATGCACGATAGCGCATGGCGATAGCACTGGAGCTTCATTTTTTTTTTTTTTTTGCTAAAGCAATTTTGCGAGCCTGGGACTAGGCTGTCGGCGCTAAGCATGCTCTCATGAGCGCTCGGCATTTTTCACATGATATTTTGTGTTTATGGCTCCTTTAAAGGGACACTGAAGTCAAAATACAAGTTGCTCTAGACAGATAGATTGGCTCGCTGAGAACACGAATATACCATTCTTATGCGTAGCTTTTTTAGAAATAATGTAGCAAATAGTGAAACAATGAATACAGCTGCCGCCGCCAGTGGCTATACCATGGAACTTGCACCGCAAGTGCTATAATCGTCTGGCGTGCGCAGAGTCGTTTCTGGCTGCCGCTGGATGGCGCTACTCGTCCATACTTGGGGCGGCGGTATACCACTTTTTGAGGATGCGTGCGAGCTACGCATTAGCGGTAGGTTCGACGCCAACATTCGCGGGGCCTCAAAAGATAATACGTTTTTCTTTGACAAGGCGTGAGTGCTGATCACGGGACCCATGCAGGAACATTTTGCATAGAGTTCCGGAGCTGAAAAGAACATTGGAGTTAGGGAAAGTACGACCAATTTTTCCGACACTGACCAAACGGCTCGGTGTGTGGTGGCGGTGTATTCGGTTGCTTCTATGCCGCCATGCATCACCGCTGCCCCGCTTCCGGTTTATCGGGCTGCAAGCAGTGACTTCAGTCCCTGTTTGCGTCACGTTTGATCAGGTTTTGATTATCGATATCTCAGCAATAAAGGCATCTTTCGGCACCGAATCAACGCTAAAATGGCTATGTAAGACTGTCGTTTGAAACCTGGTTGCCTTCAGCTTTTACCGGAAAAGCAGCTTTCGGCCTGTAAAGCGTGCACCGCCACGTGTACAGTCTTTTAGCGGGTAAGCCAACGTATGGAGGTAAAAGAGGAAGACCAGGGGAACAGGTAGGGCTACCTTGCGAATCCCACACCCTCTTATTAAGGGCAGAGGACTTTATGGGCTCGTCTTGTCGTAGTAGCTTGCTCGCTGGACCCAAGTAGAGTCACACGGCGTTCCCTCGCAGCGACTGCCGTCGCGGAGTAACCCGGAGGCTTCGAAAACCACCTGGTTTATACAGTCATCAGCGTTTGAAACTCGTGAACCGCTGGCGCTTTTCATACATCTCCCCATTGTTTCGCGGCCAGAACATTGTAGGTAAATTTGAGGCAAAATATATGGAACTAACCGGCAGCGCCCGCGTTCATTTAGTTAGGAACGCTCGTGCGGTTGGTTCTCACAATAGTAAGCGAAAAAAAAAAAATGGCAGTTCAGCGCCAGCACGTGCAGGAGGAAAAGCAAGCTAAAAAATTGCTCCCACCTCCCCTCGCGGGAACCCCTGTGTAGATGCGACGCATAGGGGGTTCCGTTGTTGTTTCCGTTAGGTTGATTCTCCCATCGCGTGAAACGTGCAGTGAACCCCCTGCCGCGGCTATGACGCAACGTGGCGCGGCTATGACGCAACACAATCCAACACAATCCACTTTAATCCAATCCAATCAAATCAAATCCAAGCCAAGCGAAGCCAAGCCAATCCAATCGAATCCAATACAATGCCCCTCGCGAGAGAGTGTTCGCTTTCGGAGAGGAGAGGGGGTGAGCGGCGGAGAGAGCAGCTCGCGCGGCGAGGAGAATGGGGGAGGGGTGTGGATGGACAACGACAACGCCGTATGGAGGGACAAGGCGAGTGAATGAGATGCCGTCGCATCTAAAAGAACAAAACTCCCGCTGGCGCAGTTTCAGGCAGGTGGCGCGCGAGCGACAAGAAGGTGGGGAATTTCAATTGAATTGGGTGGTAGCAGTGAGCGGATAACGACGCTACAGCCCATTATGGCGAATCACTGCTTTGCACTTCCGACAGCTTTCACATTGAGTGGAACAGCTTTTTTATAAATTTGGCTATCTTCAGCGGGCTAGTAACTCGGTAACTCGGTTAATTCTCTGAGGCTGCATAGCGGCGTTAACTGTGTTATCTATAAAATCTTTTCTTAATGTTTTATCTGCGACACTGTTTACCAATGGCTGTCACCGACAAACAAAATTTGTACCACCATGTTTTGTGTTATGCTGTTAAACAATTTTAATAAGAAGAAAGTGAATCGGGTGCGTTTAAGTGTTACAGGCATTTTTAGATTGTGTAAACAACTTTTTAATCGCGAGACAATTGTTCCACGTATCCAACCTGTTCCCACTTAGCTACAGCCTGACCAGTGCTTTGGATCTATATACTCTATATCCTTCTAGTTTCAAAACAGTCAAATTTTCTGAAATTTCCCTAAGCTTCACGGGCGCTAAATTTCACACATTAGAGGGAAACAATAAATGGCATATTTCATAGAGGGTCCAATCGATTTATGCTTTGTTGTGTCTACGTTCCTAAAACTTCGTTAGGTGATTCTTTAAAAGTCAGTATACGATATGCATGACTGTAAATCCTACGTATATGCCTATATATGCACAAGAGGTCATGAGGCATCTTTCTTAGGATACACAAGCGCGCTCCTACGGCTCCACTGAGTGCCACATGTGCTAAGATCTTAAACTGCAGAAACTGTAATGTAGAGCGAGGATATGAGGAATGGAATATACATTGTACAAGGGTAATCTTCCACAGTAGGAGTGAATAGTAATATACTCTGGTTAAAAGTTAAAGAAAATAACACTCGTGTTCAACACTGCAGGTAAGCGGGGAATCAAAGTAGCGAGCTTTCGTTGGCACTCGGTTATTTTATCCCCACAAGGATGCTTAACAATGAAATGAAAGTTCTAAGTATGGTGATTAAAGATTTCCCTCCCATTATAAATACTGCTATCGTGGCTGATAATCTAACAATACACCTTATTTCTAAAGGGGCTGACATCTTATCTTCTACAATACCATGTACTAAAATGAACGACGACATATGACGTACCATTGTTGATTGCGACATGCAATCTGAAATGTCGCTGTACTTGCAGTCTTCCATCTAAAAAAGGGTGAGTGCTGCGAAAGATTCGTTGTGAGGCCCGTGACATAATAACTTCAAATTAACGTCTAAGTGCTAGAAGTGACAAAATTATACGAAGAAGCGCACGGGAGGGCCGCGCGCCCACCGCGCTAGACAAGCGTAGGCAGCGAATGAGCGTGAGATTGCAGGCGTGACTTGCTTCACCATCTCCTGTACATTCTATGGCAGTTCCTGTCTCGTTTCTCTTTAAAGAGTGTGCCATGCTTTTGTGGCCGTGCCAGGCATCGTCCGGGATTAATGTGAACACAACGGCGGGAGGCGGACCCCTCGACAGCATCTCTTCTTATCAGCGTCTCCTTACTTCTCCCACACTCTCCCTACTCTCCTTCCTCCCTCCCGCGACAGACAGACAGACAGACAGACAGACAGACAGACAGACAGACAGACAGACAGACAGACAGACAGACAGACACTGAGTTTATTAGATGCAACGCATCTCATGCTCGCCCCTCGGTCCTTCCTGCGTCTGTCCGGCGTTGTCCGCACAGCTGCGCCTCTCCTCCTCTCCTCTCTCCGATAGCGAACACTCTTTCCCAAACAGCTGCGGGTTGGCGCAGCGCGCTCTCACTCCGTTGCTAGGCGCCGGTGGCCGGCGCTGCGCTCGGCGCTGCGCGTGCAGCGCATGTGCTGTACTCTCTCTCTCCGCGCTCTCTTCTCCTTCGGGCGCTGTGAATATAAAGCGGCATGCCGCGCTCCGACGGTCTCAGTCGACGGTCGTCCGCGTTACGCTTGCACTCTCTCGCAGTACTCGACGATTGCTTGATGCAATCGTCGAGCCCCTAACTGTGCGCTTTACGGTCCACAAAGCACTCATTCTCGTCTGCAATAAAGACCGTACCTGGGCATACGTGTACTGCATGTGCACTGCATGGTGAAAATGGAAAATTACGCCCACCTCCCCTACGCGTGAGAATCCCTGCTATAAGCGTAATCAATACGATGGAAAACGCCAATGGAACCCCCCATGAGATGCGTTGCATCACACCAGGGTTCCCGCGAGGGGAGGTGGGCGTAATTTATTACGCCATAGAAAAGCTACTACTTTTAATAAGGTGCCTGATAAAATTGAGGGAAAACCATCGGCGTCGGCAAGAGGGGCAAAAAGGAGCACTACCCCACCTCCCTTTCAAGCCACAGCAGACTTGCCCCCGTCTGCCTTTCCCCCGTCTTCCTCTGCTCCTCTGCTCCACTCGTGCTGGCTTAACTTCCCGCTGACTATGATCACCAGAAATTTTCCAGAATGTTCATTGCGACACCAACGTAACAAAACGAAGGGGGGGGGACGTTTTTGTTGGACTTTCTTCTGCGAGCACGCACGTAGGCACCACCAACAATGATGTATTCAAGTCGCCACTGAAAGCCTTTAGCGTGCAGATTCTGCTCCTTCCATTTTTCTTTAAAAAATTACACCATCTTCCTGTAGGAGAACCCTGAGTAGTATGCAAAGCAGCCAAGGGGACGATTCAAGTGCCCATTAGTTTTCAGTTCGTCGTTTCCGTTAGGTTGAGGTACGTAGCTACCGTAATATTTACAGTCTGGTTTCCATGGTAACTACCACACTTTTCACTTACCGGAACTAAGAAATGGGAAATTGCGTTGAGCTCATGGCTGTTTCGCATACTACTCAGGGTTCCCCACGGGAAGATGGTGTAATTTTATTAGATGCGATGGGGCTATGTCCCTCCCTTGTCGTTTCTGCGCCGTCCACACCCCCACTGCGCATGCTCGGCTGGCTGAACGCCCGGTGGTGTCTTACCCTTTAATGGCTCCTGGAGCGACAGTGTTACCGGTGTATTCCTGGGCCGGCCCGAGATGAGCCGAGCATGCGCAGTGGGGGTGTGGACGGCGCCACAACAAGGGAGGGACATAGCCCCGACCATGAGATGCTGGAGCGAGAGTGTTGCCTGTGTCTTCCTGGGCCGGCACGAGACGAGCACGCTTCCCCTTAAAGGGCTGCTGGAGCGGCAGTGTTGCCGGTGTCTTCCTGGGCCGGTGGATGGATGGACGACGGACGACGGATGACGGAGCCGAGAGCAAGAGATGCTTTGCATCTAAAACGAAGTTGGCGCTTGAAATGAATTCGAGACCTACCTTGCGCATTTCCAGATTAGCTACGCCTGGGTTCTTTCTTGGCCCAACCCTCGCCTTACGGCCGGTGCGGAATTACTCAAACGCCCTGACAAATGCTTTGTAAGGCTGGCAGCGTTGCACCACCGAAACCTTCCTGTGAGATATGGCCGTTTGGAGTCCAAAAACATACCGTATTTTTGCGATTATAACCCCCCCTCACTCCCCCCCCCCCTTCCTGATTCTACGCACGCTCCCCTACTTTCAGAAAAAAAAAATATTGGAAAAAAAGGTTGCATACGAATCTAAGCACCTCCCTTTTAAGCAACCATCGCAAGCTGGTTTTCATAAATGTGGAAGCGGGCCCTATTTGTCGTTGTGGCGAAATAATGTGTGAAGTTTTGAATTACAAACCCCTTCAACGGAACAAAAGGCGCCTTTTGGGGGATACTGAAAGAGGTGGCCCAAGCGGCACAACAGACTCGATTGGTAGCGTGCAAGACTCAGTATCAGACTTGAGCGGTGGGTTCACTGTATGTGCCTATTTTTCTTTCGAATGTTTGCCGAACAAAACATTATCCTTGCGCCCGCCTCGTCGAGATAAAGCCGCGAACAAAAGGAATAGGGGATTGAAGGAAGGGGGAGAAAGGGTTAACTTAAGTTTTTTCTAATCTAAGCACACCCCTCACTTTGGCCGTCTGCGATCGTGAAAAAAAGGGGTTCCTTAGAATCGAGTAATTACGGTACAAACTTTTTCCGTACAGCTTTGCAAGGCCCCAACCGCAGGGAATGAGGGTCCGGCGAATGTGATAATTCTTTCCGTCACCGTGCGCCCCCAAACAGTGTTCAGCGCAAATGGCCTTAGGGGACCATTGCATCAGCAAAATAAATGCATCCGTCAATTTCAAGGCGCCCTGCTTGGGCAAGGGATTAATCAACTAACCTTTTCCCGGGGAAAAGACTAATCGATATTGATGCATTAGGACTATCTTGCTTTCTTGCATCTTTCTCATCATTCTTAGAGGGCAAATGCTCTTATTCTGAGCGATATAAGCATGGCCCATGAAGTCGGCCTGTTAGGCTGAGACGAAGTGTTGCTTTTTGTCACCCTTCAATCGCTCAAGCATATTTATGTTTGCTTAATATAAAGCTGATTTTTTGTTCCTATCTTGTGGGATTTACGGTCCCGTAAGGTTCACACAATAAAGCTAGGTGCTCTGCAAATGAATAATGAGTCAGTAGAAGAATGCAGCACCCACCCCCTTAGCTTATCCTGTTTGGCGGAATATGTTAAAAAATAGATATTTTAACGCGATAAATGCAGTGTAAGATAAGAGGAGACCAAGGGCCGTGACGTCGCAGTGATACGGTGGTCTTGTATTTGCGAAGGTGGCGATGAATGAAATACGAGGTAGCTCGATTTGGCGCCGCTCACGCGAAAACGGATACGAATGGTGACCCCTCGGTGCAGCGATGATGATGATTCATAAAGGTTGAGCCTGTTCCCTGGCCACAAAAAAGCCGTGGTCAGTCCGCGTCCAGTGACTACGGTAAATTCTTCCTTGTTGATTCGGTGAGGCGGTCACAAGGGGAAACTGGCGCAGGTGTCGCCTTTTAACCCACGCCGATAATGCCAGCGACGCAGCCAGGGGATCAAATCTCTAAAACGAGAGGCCGTCGTTTAGAAACGACGCGGTAGCGCCATTCAAATGCATGCGTTCTTGGGTTTGGGCCGCCGCTGTGGGAACGAAAGGAAGGCAGGAAACCCGTCGCTTTGCACTCTCCTTGCAGCGCCATCTTAGCTGTCTTTTTTCCTTTTCCAGTTAATGGTCCTGCGGTCCTACCGTGGTCCTGCCGCGGTGCAAAGGGCCCTCCTCAACGCAAAATTCTGCTGATGTCTATGGAGAGAATTCACATTGTTTCAGGAAGAATAATCTGCGTAAATGAGGTTAGCATTTTATTTTACTTTATTCTATTTTGTTTTATTCGTGGTGGTCGGTGTCTGTGTTTGACGTTGCCCCAACTTGACCATCCAAGGTAGCCACCACCATAAATCCACTAGTGAAGCAGGGGCTATAAAAAGCTGCTATCACATTAGATTTTATAGCGCACGCACTCTCTTTAAAAGGAATTTCAATGCATGATGACCTTGGGGAGAGCATACTGATAAGGGTTGCAAGGTTCGCGCTTGCCGGGATGTTCCCATTGTGCTACAGATTTGTGTTAATGAACTGAATTAATTACACCACCTTCTTCCTGTAACTCGTTCCCTTTCTCACTCACTACCACACCCCTCCAATTCATGCAAGTGCTCGCCAGTACACCCCTTCTTTCTTCTCTTAAATACAACCTCTACTCCCACCTTCCTCTGTAACCAACCCTTCTTCCCTCCCCCTTCTACACTTTTTCCTCCCTTTCGCAGTCATTCTTCCATTGGCTCTTACCCCTCCACTCCCTTAGAACCCTCTCCACTCTCGCCTTCTCCCCACTTTTGACGAGGCTTAACACAGATGGCGTGACGTGACATGCCGGGCCGGGGAGCAGATATGCAAGAGTAAATTAGGACAGGAAGGCCAATATTTTTTTTTCGGCTAAGGCGTTGTGCTGCTGAGAACGAGGACGCAGGTTCGATTCCCGGCCACTGCGGACGCTTTTCTGATGGAAGCGAAAAGCAAAAACGGCAGTGTGCTCGAGTTTTCAGCGCACGTTAATATTTCCAAGATGGTCAAAATTAATCCGGAGCCCTCCATTACGGCGTGCCTCATCGCCCATGAAGCGTCGGCGCGTTAAATCCCTCAATCAAATTAACAATTTTTTTTCAATTCAATACTGTTTTATTGCTCACAATTATTCATTATAGAGTGTTGTATGCAGGAGAGATCCCGAAGTCAGAGACTTTCACACATCACGAGATTTCGTGCCAGAAATGCCTCTGAGTACCTAATGCAACGCGGTTCTACATCAAGAAGGTCTCTCACGCCACCAACAATTACGGCTCGTTTGAATTGGGAATTGAATACAAGCTCCCGCCATTCCTCTGAACGGCGATACTTCCCCTCAGAGTGGAAGAATCGGCAATGCTCCCGTTACAAACGCAAAAGACGTGAGTTTTATCCCCACGAGTAACTGTGCGGAACTTCCTCTTTTCTGTCTGTTAGATTTCAAGGCTAGGAGTTCGAGGGTAGACAAAGACAGACATACCGTAAAGTGGGAGAATTTCGCCAGAAATGCCGATCGCATTAAAGCCGAACGTGATAAAATTCTTCCAGCTGTATCAGCAGCAGCTTCTCGGTCATTCCTTATCATAACTTTGGGCCACAGACTACGCAGGGGTAATCATTAGTATTGTCTAGGGCCGCTAAACTTTACCGTACTTCCTCATCCCATTTTTCCCCAAATGCATTGCAGTTCCTGAACTGTATTTCCAGAAACTTGTAATGACGGATGGAACAGAAAACAAGGGCGGCTTTTAACTACCTGAACCTCTTCTTGACCACAAAAGCACCCGTTAACTCCCAGAAGTTGTTGGCGCTTCCGCATATATTGCTTCGCTTTCTTTCGAGTGTCGCTCGCTAAAAAAACGTGGTAGCCTATTCCCTTCAGTTTATAAAACCCAAGCGAACTCCCAGCTCCAGCTTTTCGTTTACTTTTCATCTGCACAGAAACCATTAAGACGCGGAAGTGAGGAAAAAAAATTTACAGGTTATAAATCAAGCATTGGAAATCCTGCTGTAGCGAAAAATGCCTTAATTTCTTTCCCAGTTCTTTATATTTTGCTATTTTACACTGCCGTCCTTGTGTTTATTTGGTAAAATACTCTGCAAGCAACGATGTGTGTAAATTTCTTATTCCACGGCAGCAGTTCGATATTGTGTTACTTTCATCTTTACTTCGCTACCAAGTATAAACCGGTAAGTTCTTTCTATGGATTTACGAAAGAAGTGAGCGATGAAGGCGTGATATGCAGTTGCTTCTTTTTGCGGAAATTGATTTGTGTCAACAGGACGACGAATTGCGATTACTAGTTTTTTTAGCTTCACCTGCAGTTCTATTGCTATACGACAAGGGTGTTAATAGATTCACGGAAATGAGAAAATTGATAGAGATCCTATTGATTTCATTTTGTTCCCTTCCGCATCCTCGAGTCGTCTTATCAATCAATAAATAAATTAATAAATAAATAAACCACAAACAAATAAATAAATAAATAAATAAATAAATAAATAAATAAATAAATAAATAACAAAATGGGTGGTGGTCTTGTAAATAAATAAAAATTATAATAAATTGTAAATAAATAAATAAATAAAAGAGGTAACACGCAAACAAATAAGCGGAATCACCGGGGTTCAGATTTACGACTCGCGCTCGACGAGCCAACGTTCCATGGGGAGAACGCGGTGGGACGAAAACAAACCTTGCGAAGAGCTAATTACCCTCCGAGAGCCCCGCCACACATTTCTCACGTGTCTCTCCTCATTAACGGGCCATGTTGTTTCTCCTGAAACGCTGCTGCCACTGGGAAAAGCAATAGCCCCGCACGACAACAGCGCCATCGGCGGTGCAGCGTTGGTGGCATTGGCCTTGGCGTAGGGAGCCACCTGCAATCTGTAAGTAGACACTAGCACGGGTAAACAACTACACGCCTCGAGCTTAGCGATGGCTGCGCCGCCTGCGGCCGCTTCTCTGCGGCGCCTACGGGATTATCGATGGGTGGCTGATAGGGTTTCATGCAATGTTTTTATTCTATTTAGCTTCTTTTTGTTGCGTGAGCTACACTGGCCGAGGTTGAGAAGTTTCGCGTGGCTCCTGGAGAGCCGTGCTGCGCATGCGCGAAAAGCAGTAACGTCACACGGCGCACAGCTGGCGCGCGGGAGCCGCCGCCACCACGTGCGCCTCGCCGGTCTGCGCATTCCAGAGGAGTGACGTCATAGCCACGGCAAAAACACTGCCGCCGGCGCGTGCCCAGCTGTGCGCCTGCGTTGCGAAGTAGCCAAGTCTGATGCTGCGCCGAACCACGGAGCCGTCTTTGTGGCAATAGAGAAGCAACCAGATGTTGAGCATAAATAGAATACATGTGTCACATAATGCGTACACCGTGTGTGTGTCATCGAAGTAGCAGTAAGCACGATAATCAAGCTAATACTATGATAATCAAGCTAATCCTAGACAACCAGGAACGCTAAGAATAAACAGCTGAACCTTAGTTCACGTTACATATATCCTGGCATAGCCGAGCTAAGACACTGCTAATTTTTTTTTGCCTTTCCGCACCCTTAACAAGTTGTTATGGCAACATCTGTAAGCAAACAGTACGTTTAGGGCACTTCAAAAAACAGCGCCGTCTTGGTAGAGTGGTCGAACGCCAAAAAAAGCTATTCGGGGACGCGCATCACTGCGCGTTTCCTAACCGCTCTCACGGACGGCAGCGGCACATCACCACGGTCACCCCTGAACACGTCAGGCACAAGTGAATTTTATTATTGCCTTGTTTAGAGGTGATACTGGCACATTGAGGGGTTGGTTTCGTCTTGCAGCGCTTACAACGACTGTGGCTTCATTTCGAGTATGTACGTCACAAAAAAATAACTGTCGGGGATGTTATTATCGCAATACCTGACAACAACTTGTGCCTCTAATGTGAACATCAGCGACGTGAGAATTGCAAGCGTAGGGCAAAGCTCTGCTTCGTTAAATATGTGTGCGCCACGCCCTATAGCAAGAATCAGGGAAAGTGAATGAATCAATGGAATAATAAATGTTCTACCAGTCGGGAGGAAACAGAATAGCTCGTACGATAATGAAAAAGAAAAACTCAGTGCAGCTTCGGAAATGCTAAAAACGATCGTCTAAAATTAGGCCAGGTAGGACTCACCAGACCCAACTTGATGCGAAATGTGCTGCCTTTTCACAGGACAGGGGAGGGGGGGAGGCGGTATGCTTAACTATTGTCGTGTGCAAATGCGGATCGAAATCAAGGAATGTACGTTCACTTTACTTTTGTTTTTCGACTTCAACAAACAGCTCATCAGTCGGCGCACGCATTTCATGAAGTACAGGGTAGACGGTTCACAAAGGATATATGGTGTCGTTGGAAGAATGTGGTATCCGATAAGGACCTTTGATTCTAGTTTAATTGTGCTAGTCATATGGCATATGTCATATGTCATATGTCATATGGGGACACTTCAAAGAAGCGTTAACTCGTGACACGGCTTACTATATAGCCCATCGTCGCGCTGCTCGCGGCTGAAATATGGAGCAGATGATGAATGTTTGCGACCGCTCACCTTCAGACAAGAAGACCCGGCGTTAAATTCTTGGTCGTGTGCTGATCTCTGGGTTCAATTTTGTATTATCCACCGTACTTCTCTCGTTAAATGTTGGTGAAATATATGCGCCACGACTTTACTTGTCCCGGGTAGTGATCGATATCCGAAGTATGATATTAGCAAGGGTAATTCGCGGGCTGTCACGTATGAGGGCTGCGCTAGAACATGCAAGCGCACAAAACCAATTTGCATCATAGTGTATAGCCGCTGCATGACCTTCTGAGGAAAGCTGTTTACGGAGACACTGGTAGTAAATTTCAGCATAGTGGAGTTACAATCAGCTGCATGCATATGCCGGCTTCGCGACGCTGGTCTGATAACCGCCTGGCGCTCATACAGACGGAATTTACCACATTATGATCGCGTCCGAAACGTGTACACACCCGTAAATACGCAACATGTGCGAACAGAATGACTGGTGCACAATAATATGTATTTAGAACGAATAAAAAAGGTAAATTTCTTTCGTGAACGTGCACCTAAAAGCAGCGGCGGCAGTGGGGAGCGGGTCAGAGCGTCCCGCGGCTGGTTTCGGAAGGGGCCGCTAGGGGGATTTCAGTGGCAGCCTTGCAGGCAGCGCTCGAGGCGCATGGCCCCTGTGACGTATACTACGCGCCTTGCATTTGCCAGTGCGCGCCTATTGAACTACATTGAAGCGATAACAACGCCAAGGATTCGATAAAAAGAGCCCCAGTGGCTATTGCCGTGCTGGATTCACTTTCGACTACATCAGCTAGTTTTCAGTAAGTATAAAGTCCGCATCTAGAGAAAAAGCGAGCATATTCTGCTAATCTAGTTAAGTCACTTAAAAACTTAGCGGAAAGAGAGATTCTATCGCTACTAGTTATTGAGGGTACTAACCAGGGAGCGCTTACCCGCATAACGCTACCCCCCCCCCCCTCTGCCACCCCCACCTCAGTTTCTTGCAGCTAGCTCTACTTGTATGTGCGCGCTATTGGCGACGCGCATCGTACGTAAACAAAAATATTCCTGCTTCTCGTTATTGCCTTTCCCTTCGTCATTTCTGGCATGCTTTTGTTCTCTCTGGCCACTTGAATGTGCTTCTTTATTTAATAAACACAACGCACCGAAGAGGCGACGTAGGAAATTGAACGTTCCCCGTTCCAAGTGAACTCAGCCGTATAAAACCATGTCGTACATAGGCATTTTGATAAACAAAACATATCTGCGTACCTTTATTTCTAGTAAGCGCCTATCTTGTAACACCGCATTTCCTAATTCATTCTGAAAATTCTTAAATGCTACAAGAGACCTAATAAAAGCGTTCAATCACATATTACTGATGCACGACTCCTAATACTAATAACTACATGCGCATATTCCCAAAAATCCAAAACCAGGCGCATTAAACGCACCACTTATTAGGAACGTCACTGAGCAGACTATCAACGAACCCGGGCAGTCTGTTCGTACTTTGTAGGACCATACCCCAACTTCTCACTAGGTGACCGGTAAAAAGCGCAAAGGCTCATGGGCGCATTGTTTTCTCCCGCGTAGTTCCCCCACTTCCGGTTGGGGAGCTCTCCTGGTCTTCCGTACGCCATCGGCTTTCACGCGCGTGTGTGCTTGTTGTTTATGGGTTTCCACCGGAAAACAAACAAAAAAAAAAAACGTTCATGCATTGGGAATTCCATAAATAACAACTATTGACCATACTGGGGGTCTATCTGACAGGTAAGCACCCTGTGACAAATAAACAACACGCACACACGCGCCTGACAGCCTCCGGCGCACGCAGGCGTACGGGAGGGCAGGAGAGATCTCGAACCGGAAGTTGTGGTAGCAGACGATGTACCCATGAGCCTTTGCGCTTTTTACCGGTCACCTATTATCTCAAGGAACACTAAATTACATATCTCTCGTTTTATTTTGTGCTCGCATGAGTTCGACTAATTTTGAAACCCCAATCCGAGCACGAATAGTTTATTTTCCTTAATTTATCTTTTTTTACAGGATCATGCTTGGAAAGAATTAGAATTGGGAATTTAGATATTTCAAAGAATTTATTATTCTCTTCTCGACGAAAGGCTTGTTTATGGGCTTGAGAGTTTGGGACGCGAAATGGAGTTTTTGTCAAGAAAAAGAGTACAGGTTCCGTCAGAAGTAATTAGAACATGGTCTTGTAAACTTAGAGAAATTTCGTCTCCCGGAAACTGCCTGGCTGCACTTGTGTGCGTTTAAAGGAGTCCTCATTAATAGAAAAAGCTTCCTGTAAACCGGTAATGGCTGTCATGAAGTCACTAAGACAAATATCTTTTTGGTACTGAGAAACCCTTATTCAGATTACTTATGACGGCACCTGTACGTTACCAGAGCGTGATGAGAACATTCCGTTCGAAATTAAAAAGACAAATACCATAACAAAGAGAATATTACGTTTTCCAAGAAAAACATGATGTCAAAGTTTGATTCTTGGTATGTGTGTGTGTGTGTGGGTGTGGGTGTGTAAAACAAGAAAACTGAGACTTTTTCAACGGATACCAGGAAGTGTTTTTGCTTGAAAAAAAGTTTTAGGGCATAGAAAATATTCATTAAAAACATGCTAAATGCCATCGCGATTAATAGAAAAAACATAAGGTGATGAACAGGTTCATAACAGGATACTTCGTCCTAGAAAAATAGTAAGGAAAGAGCACTGATGTCTCACTGCTACTGGGAAAGGCACACTGATCAACTCTAGTAATAAGAGGCTTTGAGCTGCCCGAAGTTTATTAAAGCATGTGTGTTATAATTTCCGGATCCGTAACGTGCGCATGCACATACCCTAAAACTGTTTAACATAAGATCAGCACCTGTATACCACCGTACTTTCTTTACCATAGAGGCGAACTTGAGTGCTGTGCTTTTGTACTTTGTGATGTGCGTTATACTTCATCTGTACTTCGGCAATGCCTCGAGTTTCATCAAGACCAACCCGAACTTCCTCTTTCACTGTTTCGTTGAGCACACGTACAACCAAACCGGAAGAAAACTAATGCAGCAATAGTAGTGAAGAGTGAGCTGCGGGTGGCATGGTAGAACGAGAACAAGTTGTTCTGTGCGGAAACTTCGACACAGGAACGAACAACCAAGTCATCGAAAGAAGCGGGTATTGTTCGAGAGAATTGAAGCAGCGCACTTGAAGCGATCGCTGTTCTCAGAAAATGTACTTCACATCCCGGAGAGACAGAGCGAAACTTTGTTCTCGGGGAGTCTACTCAATTTTATACTTCCATTGCTCGGGGGCAGTGGGACCAGCCATTGTAAATAATACGCCAGAAACTAAACCGAAGTTTGGAAAACAAGATTTTTTGATTTCGTGTTTAAAATTGAGTATTCACCCTTCAGGTATTTGGCGTACTTTTAAAACTTCTCGTTTTTTTCGCAAAAAACTTGAGCACGAGAACTCAAGTATTGACAAGCTCTACTACAAAATAACTTTATTGGCTTCATAACTTAGTGCTTTCATGCAACTTGCGTGTACATGTTTATGTTATCTTTCGTGCCACACTGATGTGAAAAACAAATAACGTTAGGTATATCTTTGTAAGCCGCCTATAATAGAATTGAAGTGGAGGGCACCAAACTTGTTTAAAAAACGCGCAACTGCTTTTCTCACAAGAATTTAGGAAGTAGCAGACGCAGCCCACAAAACCTGCTTTTATAGCGGATACCGGGAAAAATGACTTGAGCACCATGAAAAGCATTGTGTGGAAGCTGCTGCAACCGGCAAATAACTATAGTCATCATTCTTCAGCCACGTCACCAGTGAGCAATAGACAGTTCAGCTATACTTCGCGGTAAGTCCTACAGGAACTCATTTTAGCCATAGAGCTGCTTGTGAGGGGGCGAGTTCATTTTTACTAGTACGGTCACCTTCAAAGTGGAACGAATGCCGTTGAGAAGAGCTAACCGGACAGTGTTGTTCTGTGTCTTTTTCTCAGCCCGCTTCCCACTACGTTCAAGCTGTTCTTAGTAATCAATCATTTTAACTGTAAATTATACAGAAGCAAAACTAGCCAAGTACAACATAAAAAAGTGTCTTAGTGAAACGTCACGTAAGCGCAAGTATGGTAGCCGCTTAAGAGTGCCGCTTTTTTTGAAGGTGCGCGAATTGAATGAAGACGAAAAACTACGTATGTAATTTACTTTATTTAAGAATATGCAGAGTAAAACGTCTGAAGAAAGTTTACAGACGTTTAGTTCTCTCAGTCCTGTTTCATTAGTTTTGTTGATGTGTTGACACTTAGGTTATCTACGTTGCTGTCATAAACTTTAAGAGCAAGCAACTTATTAGCACTTAATTACCTGCGAAGACCGACTGCGCACGCACATAGGATATATGCTGTAGAGAAAAGAATCAGTAGAGTGCATCTTTCCATTGCTATTAATTTTTTGGTGCCAGAAAAAAAGCAGTACGTTCCAGCTCGTGCCTGAGAACGTGTGTTTCCGCAAGGCGTGAAACCTAGAGTTAACAATTTTCCATCGCACCTTTTTGTGGTTTGGAGAGCAGTGTGAAGCTCTTTCTTTGTCTGTTTGCACGCAAAACAAAATTTGAATTCCAAAATATTGGTCACTTCAAGGAGACAAATGGCGTGCTTTCTTATGCCCCCAGTCATTTGGAACGTAGCTACAGTGTTTCTTTTGTTACCGTTTATGTGAGCGTGTAAAGAACTGCTAAACGACAGGTGGCTGGTTTTCGTGGTGTTCATTTCTGAAAAAATAAACGTTTCTTGTTATCGTTCACGGATTTTTCAAACTTAAAATACATATTGATAAAGTGGGAACACAAACACCTAATTAGCGTACCCAATGTGAATACAAGTGTTGTAATTAAGAATACCATATATTTCAAATATAAAAACCAGCTATAATGCCACTGTTGAAACAAGCTGAAATTCTATTAGACTTGCAATTAAACTATATTGAAGCACGAGGCACATCGATTTCCTCTCGAAGAATGAACTGCAGCGAAGACACCCTTTAGTTTTCGATAATATTGGAGAGCGAGGGATATAAGTAAGATATGATTTGTTTTTTGGCCGGTATAGTAACGGAATTGACCTAAGGACCTCATCTTATCTATACTAGGTTACAACTTAAGAACGGCAACGGAAGTTGCCGCTGTGCCTCACCACCGCTGCCGGATGTTACTCTATGCGGTGCAAGTAGTGCGTTACTGAGAATATTTTGAACATGACACGAGCCGTTTTCATGATTTTATGGACTTAATATGCTTTTAAACTACTGCAGCGACGACAAACAAGGTACGTGAGAAAAGGCAGACGATATTACGCATTCATAGCGATCTCCTTTCAAACCGCGCGCGCCCGTTGACATTCGGGTTCGTCGCTTAGGCGTAGCGATTCCGTACATGAGCTATTGCCGGTCTTAACTTGTTCCCGAGTATAATCGTCAATTTCTTCTCAAACAGTGAACGTGGAAAAAAAAACAGTGGGGGTCAAATTTCTTCCCAGCTCATTTCTAGTGATACTATGAAACCCCGGTCCTCTTGAGCCCGCTCTATGGTAAAGATTTAACCATAAATGTTTAACCATAAACAGCGGGGACAAACAATAAATTAGGAGCCATTCTGCAACCAGAAGGTAGACAACCAGCGGGGCTGTATGTGATACACATCACACTCAAGGTTAGAAAATCTGCACGCCATTATTTATCTCGGCATTTGTAATGGCATAGCGATTATAGCCTTGTGAGTACCTAATTCAACTTTAAAGGAATGAAGTTTTAACTGACAAAAATGCTGACAAACTGACAAACATGCGGCTGCCCGTTCCTTCTGGTGGAATCCCTATGTATTGACAGAAGACGGGAATTCTGTAACGTTTACTCCTCCATTGTAAACTACGTAATGAGAAAATGAAGACGAACCTCAGCGTGGTGATAGAGTCGCCTCAGCTGGTAATTTTCACACATATTGTTGTCGGACAGTGTTGATAAAACTAGGTTTAACGCCCATTTTTGTAGCCATTCTCCTACCGTAGGTGTCCATGCATTGACAAGAGATGGGAATTCTGTAACGTCTACAACTTCAGTCGGAACAAACAATGAAAAGTCAATGAAACTCACTGTAGTGATAATCTTTTTGAAAGCCACTTTTTGTTTGAATTTCGTTTGAAAGTTGTGGCAAAACAAGATTTACAGCCGTTTTTGGTAACTATATTCCTGCCGTAGAAGTTTATGTATTGAGATCAGTCGGAATTCTGCAACACGTGCAACTCGACTGTGAAATAATACTGACCGCCGTCCGAGCACAAGAGCAATATAAGTTATCCAGTGAACCCTCATAGTCACGGCTCTTGCTGGAAAACGAGTAACGCAAGCAACGCGTAAGCGCCTTGTCTTACCAATCAGTGCTTACGCCTTCTTGTTCAACTTTTTTCCCCATCTCCGCGTTGAATGTGCTTCTTGATGCTCGGAAATCTGCGCTTAAATTTCCACAAAACCAGCTGGGCTCAACAAATCATCACGTAATCAAGTCTACAGCTCCAAGGACGACTAACGATATGCTCTGGAATGAAAAATTACTGATTAAACTGTTAAAGTCGACCGTATGCTTCTATTAGGGTTTAAAATGCATATTGTACATTGTCGGAAAGGTGAGGTGTAATCATAACGGACAAAAAAAAAAAGCTGTCGCTCCAGACCCGAATTCCATCTTTAAGAACTCCGTTAGATAGATGAACGAAATTGTTTTTAAAAGTGTAATTCACGTTAGTCTAGCCAAGGCGAGAAAATAACCTGTGCTCTACGAAGCTTTCTTACCATGTACCGACATTTCGTCGCTTCGACAGCTCCTCTAAGAACCACAGTGCCATTTGTGTTTGCCGTGTACATAACAACTAGGGTTTGAGGTCAAATGTCTCTCCCTACGTTCGTCGCCGAATGGGTTTGTTATTTGAGGACAGCAAAACCCGAAATAACGAGGGCGAAAAAAAAAAAAAAAACAGCCATTCAGACGCCAAGAGCCGGACAAAAACGCTCCACGCATTAGATGTTTGTGTATGTGAAAATCAGTTCTTGCTTCATGAAGCATAAATATTCTAATTTGCTGCGCCGATATGGCTTGGTAATGCATGACATGTTCACCCAGAGTTTCCAGGTACATGCCAGAAATGAATTAGAGACCGCGGGAGCGTACGACGAATGCCAAGCTAGCGGTGTGCGCTGGATGAATTCTCGTCAACGTCCCAGGTCTATATGGCTTTATGCACTTTAAAAACATCGCCATTCCGAATGAACAGGATATTAGAAAATAAAGCAAGGCCACATGAATTCGTAATCTGGATTCCAATTTCAAACTTGTATTTCTCAGGCTGCAAAAAATTTGAATTGCAAAAAAGGTTCTTCAGATTCAATACAAAATAAACAGGAAGGGGTGGCTGTAATTACATTCGAGGAATCATGGTGGCGTGACAAAGTAATTTTCTCTCAGGCATGCAAAACTTGCTTCTTTTGGAAGATCTCAGATATAATAGCTTTAACACGCTCGTAAAAGCAAAAAAAAAAATGCGTCGTTTGTGGTGCCTATTAAATCCTTCAGAATATAAATGCGCAAAAATGACAAATCTCTTAGTAAAGCTCTGCTTTGTTATGCACCGATGCTATAGAAAACAAACTAATGAAATATTTGCATGGTTGCCTTGCTGACATATTGTGACTTGGTTTACACAGAATTTTATTTAAATTACGCCGGTGAGGTCACACTTAAATTTTTTTTGTTCAATTCTGAGAACGTGCTCTAAGAATGAACTGTTTGGGGTGATTTAGGTGAGGCAGATGAAAGCATCTGCTGCGGATGTTCCTGAACACGAAGACCGAGCGAAGCAAACCTCGTATTACGAAAATGAAAATGCGAATCTTTCTCCCGTGCAACCTGAGGAAAAGTCACAGTTTAAAGTTCAAGCTGATTCTAGAGTGCCGGAATTGTGCAATGGCATAGACGCCGGCTTCATATCGGGGGGGACCCAGGTTCAATTTCGACCAAATGAAAGGTTTTGTTCTTTAGGGGCTTTATGTGCCTTCGCTTATTATCATCATCGTTTCGTGAAACCCAAGAGGAGGCTTGTCTTCGATGGGATAAGCCCGACTACTACACCCGCGGAATGCACAACAACATAGGCTGCGTAGAAAAGTGGACTTACGCCTTCCTATAGATATTCCTTTTCACAAGGTGGCTCCACTTTGCTATTGTTGATTTTTCTCTTTTATCTTTTTTCCTTGCTTTCTCATATACCACAAGGCAAAATGTCGAAGTAATATAAAGCCGGCCTGCTAGTAGTGTCATTCAATGTGCGTGGCGAAGCAGGTTTTCCATCGCCCTGTTTGCCCACACTTGATTTACTTCTGCACGATCCATGTTTTCATTGAGACGAAAGAACGATTCAAATGGTTAAATTACACCCAGCAAATAACAAGAGCGGGCGGTTGCGAAATCAATCTTGGGAAATCAATGCGCTTAGGAGATCAATGTCAAGCTGCTCAATCAGCTTTTCGCCAGGAAGCCGTGCAGCTGCTTCTGGGAAAAAAAATTTGAACTGAATTGAGTTAAATTGAATCGAATTGAATGCTGCTCTCTAGAGGGGCTTCATTCTCAGAGGCACTCTAATGTCTTGATCACCTTCAGAGAAATGATAATTATGACCTTCCCACCACTTCCAAAGACTTTTTTTTCTCTAGAAGGTTCCAATTGTGCGTTTCAATAGTTCGACTTTCTTCCTTCGCTTAGAATACAGGGACGTGCGAAATATGAAGTAACCTTATTCAATGTACGGGGCGAGGCTGGCTTTCTATAGACCTTTTGGGGTAAATTTGGTAGCCCATAATTTACTTCTGCACAATCTATGCCTTCGCAGAGAAAAAAGAATGGTTCAAAAGGTTAAATTACACGTAGCAAATAACAAGAGAGGGTGGGTGCGAAATCGATGCTGCTCTCTAGAGGTGCTCTAATCTCAGATGCACTCTAATCTCTTGACCACTTTAAAAAAATGGCAATTATTAACCTCCCAGCCATTTTATCGTCATTTCTTTTTTCTCGAAGGTCCCAATCGTGCTTCCTAATAGTTTGACTTTCTTACTTCGCTTAGGATTAAAGCCAGGCGCCGAACACAAATCGCCGTTGGGGAATATCTCCGTTTAGCTATTTGAAAGAAAAATCACTTCTTCCAGCTCCAGTTCGGCGCAGATATAGTTCACAACAAAGCACTGCGGTAACTATGGCATTGTGTCTAACTAAGAAAAGAAGCACGCTAAAGCTGGCGTATCTAGAACGTGGTTTAGCGTGAGGTGGCAGCGAGGTAGATAATCAAGATTGACGGGTTAATAAAGCTCCCTGCTACGAGAACAAATATAGGGAGTGAGGGTTAGCTATTGGGTCAACTTAGTTTCTTTCTTTAGTATGGACTTCGTTTGGCATATCACTGGTAGCCTGGGGAATAACAGCGCTCTCCGCAATCTCGAACGCCTGCCTGGAAGGAAGAAAAGCGGGCGGTTACGTGCTACTTTCTTTGTTCACTAGTCAGGAGTTTACACTTTCGTTTTTCGTATATTCGTGAGTCTCCTGCAGAATCTCATACGCAGGCACGTTGTGGCATGTAAACTTTCATGGAGTTAGGAAGAGTGTTATCAACTGGACGAAAAGCGGCACTTTTAAAATTCGGCGGTGGTATGGAGGAAGTTGTAAGGTTCGTGTGGACGTTAAATGAGATTCTTATCTGTGGAGTACAAAACCATAAAAAGTACAGGTTTGAAGTAATCTATTTTTCAGAAGACCTTACTACACTTTTAAGGATTCACGTTTCTTGTTACTGGTATTTGCCTCTGCGGTGCAATTGTCTAATAATCCTATAAGCTCGATTTACCGCAGTTACAAAACTTCTTGAACAGCTTGAATGGCGTTGTGTAGTTTCATTTGTGGTGAACGGAGGCTCCAATACCGGCGTTGGACGGAAGAAATGTTCCCTCGAATTAAGGCTTAAGAAATTGTATGGTATTTTCTTTGTGGCTGAATATGAGTGAATTTGGGAAGACTCTGTTTACCCCGTCCGTATTTCGTGGTTCTTCTGAAAGGTTAGTGACCGAGCAGGAACCTTTGAGGGGAAAAAAGAAAGCGGTAAGAGGCGATTGATAAGATCGTCGTCGGTAAAAAATGATACAAAAGTCTGGCAAAATTCCGCTAGGCAGTTGTATAGGATACGTGAAGCGCATGCTTCACAGACCAGCCACGATAGCGGATCCGTTTTAAGCCGCCAGTAATTTCTAGTTTCTCCGTGACGTCATACCACCTGGTGCTCCAATCATTTCCAGTCTATGCATATTACGCGCTCTTCCCCGGCATGCATTGCGGTCTAGAAACTGCGGCGCCCACAGCAACACGCGACGTGCGCACATGCCCGCATATCACGGGGTGGCTACTTGGACTTGCGTCTGACCTTCTGGATTTCTTTTCGGGGTAGCTCTTTTGGCGCGATCAGTGGCTGTTCAACCTTCGCGGAGTGCCACTTCTTTTTAGCCGTTCTCTTTGGCGCCTCAACTAGCTCCCTTTGCCCCGTTGGAAAGCAAGTTGCTTGTGGCCTTCCGGATCATTATTTTGTGTAGCTCGCTTAGTTCGCTCTACCGCATAAGTAGCTTCGCGGCGTGCAGCCTGTTGCGGATGATCATTCCTCTCGGTTATTCATCAGGCTCGTCTGAAATTTCGAGCTTTACGTTTGACCTTCACTTTCCTATCAGCTGGGTATAGCTTCAGCGCACTCACTCGGGTTTGCGCTGCTGAAAATGAGGACGCTGGTTCGATTCCTGGCCGCGGCGGCCTGTTTTCTGATGGAGGCGAAAAGCAAAAACGCCTGTGTGAACGAGATTTTGGCGCACGTTAAAGATCCCCAGGTGGTCAAAATTATTCCGGAGCCCTCCAATTCAGCGCGCCTCATCGCCTGCGTTGCGTCGGCGCGTTAAGCCCTACAATCAGTCAATCAATCACTCGGGTTATTAGGTTGAACTTTAGTAGTTTCCCTAACCCGTAAGTTCAGATCGACTGGATTTACCCTCATAAAGCTGACGGAACTCAGCTTTCTTACTAGTATGTAAAGCTTGTCGCTTTGCGCATTTCACGTTCAACGAAAAGCTCACCTTGTCACTTGTTAGAAGAGAAAGCAAGTGGCACGTGTCTTCCTGCACTGCATAGCAACCGGCAAGGGACTCCTTCGTTGCAAGCTCATTGCGGAAGAAAGCTCGCCTTACGATTACGCAAAATCAGGAGCCTATTCCACTCCGCAGTATCCTTCGAAACGTATTCCTGATAGCTTAAAGGGAATTTAAATCCATGTACCTTGAACAAGAGACGGATACGCAGCGAGAGATGTGCTGACATGCGTAGTAACGTAATATAAAATTTTAAATCTCCCGCTAGCTTTTAAGCTCCTTAGCGAAACCGGAAACCACGGAATGCACCTGAGAGAAGCTTGGTTTTGCTAAGCATCATGCCTCGCATATATGAGACTCGCGCAAGACTCGCATAGCACAGCGAAGAGCAATCTATTCGTGTACCTCGGAGTTCTGTGATTCCGCTTGCCGTACTTCGTTATTTTACCCTTCAATGTTTGAGCTAGAGGCTTTCCTGGGCTCGTCCGCTGATCTTCTTTTACAGGCTGTAAGAAACGAGCGAGGAACAGAAGAGCCGTCTTATTCCGCGAAAGTGAGTTTGATTTTCCCGCTTTTTTTTCCCTCGATCGCTGTTTCTGATCCGCCCGCTCAGCGGTTGGCAGCAGAGGCGCATCTGACGTAAGACTTATACCATTCTAATGCTTAACGCTTTTTTTTTTTATAGTAAAGTGGGTTTTTGATTGGGTTACGTAATCCGCGATATTCCTGCGGCCGTGGTTTTTTCCTGCGCGAAATAATCATTATCACCATGTTTGAGCCTTATATTTTAGAAAGCTTGAAGACAAAGTATATATAGGCAACAAATTTCTAAATTACTACGGCTGGTGGCACAGTTCGTATAGATATCAACATCGCTTAGCGCACAGGTAGTCATGAACTCATTTAAGGCGATACACAAGTGCGTAAAAGTTACAGCATTATTTTAATTGACAACTGACGTCATATTGTTTTTTTTGTGTACAAAATCCACAAAACACCATGAATAGTAAAGGGTGCCGAATGGTGAACAGATGAAAGCGGGGCCGAAAAATAATTTAAAGAAAAAAGAAGTGTGCCCAGTGCTGTCTCGAGCAGTGCCAAATATGACAGAAGCAAAACATGCATCCGCGTTCTGCTGGTTCCCACCGCACGGGTCCGGTCAACTACGCCCAGTTGCCTAAAAAAACCGTGCCGGACATGGTTAAACTATAAATATTGTACACTATATGGCAATTTCTCGATTAGGAGTTCTAGCCCGATGTTTACCTCCTATTATTCGACCTTATATTTTGTGTCTGTGCGTGTGGGGGGGGGGGGGGGGGAGGAGGAGGTTATTTCTTGTTATTGTGGAGGAGGTGCTTATACAATCTACGCACATGCGCGTGGAGGAATTTTAAAGTGAAGCTTAGCGTACTCACTGATGCTGTTGCACGCCAATACGCCCCGCAGAAAACTTTCTCTGACGATGATGGTGAGTGCTCGTGGGTGAAGTGACAGAAAAAAAAAAAAAACTCTTCTCGTGGCCGGAATCAAACCTGGATCCCTCGCGTTATGAAGCCGGTGTCTGTCCGATTGCTCCATTTCGACATTGTCGACCCGAACGCCAGGCAGGAGGTACCAATTCGCTTCGCATACCCCAAACCCAGCCATTGGGCCAACGGAGTGTACAGCCGAGTGTTGAAGTGGATGTTCTAGAAAAGTAGTGCGTACTTCCAGAGGAGCACATACTCGCAATGTGGGATTGGCCAACCAAGGAGTCCGTCACAAGAAAGCTTCGAGTTCAACCATCGCTGTCGTTAGACCATGGCCTCCGAGATTCCCCCGCGCGCATTTTGCGTGCATGCGGGGGAATCGCGGAGGCCGTGGTTAGACCGAGGGGTGCATGATTTTTCGTTTTCTCTTTTTTGCTTGATCCCTGGTTCACATCACATATATTCCATGAGAAAAAAACATAGAGGACACGTGACCGATCCAGATGATATAATAAATACGAAAACATTTGTGTCGAACTATCGAACTGGTACGCGTGATGTGTGTGCGCTACCGTGTTTCTCAGCTCCGAGTCGGGCAGAAGCGGTACGACTCCGGATCACCTTCCCTCAGCTTCCTTCTCTCGTTGCCTCAGCCTCTCGCAGTCATCACCATGGACTCTGCCTCGGCGCCCTCTTCGCCGTCGCTCTCTCGTCTTTCTTTGTGGTCGGTGATTTTCAAATCATCTTGAGTCGCACTGGTCATCTGCAATGCGTCGCATTGGTCAGCTGACCATCGGCGCTGAATTGCCGTGAAAACCCGGCCTCACACCTACTGCTGAGGTACACGCTTTGGACTCGACTCCACCGCAGAAGACACATCCTCAATGAAATGCGAAGAGCAAGTCACGCGCGCTCACTCCTGTGGCTTCTGATGAAATGGGCGTATTCCCAGGCGTTGCGTAGTAACTTAGTTGCACAATTTTTCCCTGCACGTTAATCCGGAGGCACAGCCTAAGCAAAGCCTTGAAATCAGCAACATTGCAACTTTAGCTGCGGTTTTTGCCTGTGCGCTGATGATGATGATGAAAAAACTTTATTATAGTCGTCTCTGTTAAGACGGAGTCACTGCTTCGGAGTGGCAGTGCGCTCGCCTCTTTTATCAGGCCTTGGTACGTTCTGGACAATACCCCTCCCTTCTCCCCCCTTCCCCTTCCCTCTAACCACCATCTCAGCACCACAACAAACACTTTATCGCCGCATTACCCTCTGGGGTAATAGTGTTTCAGTTTCGCAAGGTACAAAGCAACGAACGTTTCGGTATTGCTTCGTAATTTTGAGAAAATTGAGACCATTAGCCGAAACCTCGCCTGCTGTACACGAAGAAAAATGGGCAGTAGCAGACTAGAATTGAAAATAACCCTTGCTGTAATTTATTCTAGGCGTGCTCGTTACTGCGGCCTAGATCTACCATCAGCCAAAAAAAAAAAAAAAATTCCGAGAACTGCTCACACGAATCATTGTAGCATTTTTGCTTCATGTTTGGCAAACACTACATGTTCGACGTCTCGTGACGTTTATGTGCGCCGAAGACGTGCCACAAGTTCAGGGATAGAAGATCATATCATACATATGAAAAGGACGAAACAATGTCCAGACAACTGAAAAGCAAGAACGTACGTAAGTTTTGCCTCGATCAAAAAAGGCCTCAAAAGTTAATTTTTACTCTCCGCCTTCTTTCTTCATTTCGCCTGCAGTGCCCTCTCGCATCAACCGGAAATTTTATAGGCCGTCGCCTCTAAAGCCTGGGGAGGCAGCAGCGGCATATGCAACAACAAACACAGCCCCTTTTCGAAGCCCAAGCCTCGCCGTTAAAATAGCCAAAAACAGTGAAAACACAAATGCGTATGGATCGATACGAAAATTGCGCAGGGAAAAAAACCTTTCGCGCTACGATACTTGGGTCTTGGTGGATGCAAACTCGATTTGCCACCACGCCTGTGCATAAATATTTGACGCCTCCCAGGTCCTCATTTCCTTTCGCCTTGAGCCAGAACAAGGAACTGGGAGTGAATATTCGACATTGCCTAAATAGTTCGCTAAAAAGTTTGAGGCTTGGATGTTGGCCGCTCAGCGAAAGTTTATAGGAGAAGCGGGTTCGATGGAAAGCTGCAGAGTTAGAGCTCTCTGACGGACACTCTTCCGGGGTGAGGTAGAAAAGAAAAAAAAGGGGGGGGGGGAGGGGGGGGGGGGCAGGGTTGGTTGGCCGTACGTGACCAAGATGGCCCTCTCAGATTTCCACCCAGTGCACTGATAAGAAAATTGGGTTTGCCATATGCACCAACGCCCGTGGTAAATACGGGCGGAAAACGTTGTCAGTGACTACGAAGCTAATTTTATTAGTACTTGTGGAATTTTAACGAATAAAAAGCGTATGCATCAGTTGTAGTGGGCTTTAGGCTCACTGTAGTGGGCTGTAGCCCACTGTAGCTCCCTGTAGTGGGCTTTAAGTGTTTTAGGCTCTGTTTACAGTTTGTAAAGGTACAAAGACACACAACACTCTGAAAATACAAACCTTAAAGTGTTTTAGAAGGCCAACACTTATTATCCGTAAGATATTTGTTTTAAATTCGGCTAAATAATAAACATTTCAAAAGAGATTTTGCAAAGCCAGCCTTTCAATATACTGTAGCGTTTTGCCTTATCGGTGCTCGGACGCACTTCTTTGGCAAGTCGTTTTTTACTGATATTACAGAAGCATAGAACAAGTTGCCACGACACATTGTTGAGAGGTGTGGCGTTAGGAAATTTCTAGGTTCTTTTGATGTTTGCTTTGCACTGTAGTGAACATGTGATCGCGCTTTCTTTTCCAATTTGCTGAAAGTGTTAATGCTTGTATTTGTTGTCTGTAACTTTTGTTTCCTTCTGTGTAGTGACCTTCAAGTGAAAGTTGGCTGACAAAATAAATAAATAAATAAATAAATAAATAAATAAATAAATAAATAAATAAATAAATAAATAAATAAATAAATAAATAAATAAATAAATAAATAAATAAATAAATAAATAAATAAATAAATAAATAAATAAACAACAATACAGAAATATGTGAAGTACGAAAAGTCCCCCTTCTTATGCTTACTGCACGAGGTAGGTGTTATAGTTGCGCAGTTATAACGTGCTAAAATTGAAATTTAGGCAGTTTTTATATCTATACCCATCACTTGTTTTTAATTTCGAGGTCTAACTCAAAAGCTTACTCCTTCCACATACTACTCTTAACATATCTGTTTTAACCTCAGGGTTTTCCTTCAGTTAGCCCAGTGTGGCTTCGAAGAAGTTTTTCCGTAGCGTTGCAATGTCTTTGCAATGACACGTCAGAGTTGTTTCGAGCTTAATGTTTCTCATAAATGCCGGGGGAGGCCACTTTCCTGTCGGCAATACTTCAGAGTTGATCGATGGCACAATAGAATGTGTCCACCGGGCCAAAACCATCGCAGCCGATTTGAGCGGCTTCTTATCCGTTCTTGGGAAACCTACTGACCGCTTTCACGAAATCTCCAAGAACAGGAAAAGAAAATCGAGCGAGATAGCTGAATGACCCGCACAGGGAGCGCGAGAATGTAGTGGAAGATGGAAGTTGGTCGGAAATGGAGACAAATCGACCGGAAACCATTACGGGACCACAAAGAAAGTGGATGCCGGAACCAAGATTCTTCGGCGGGTCCCATCGGAGACTCAATATCGGAAGATATGGCCTCGCAGCAGCTGAACTGGTTGAACAACTCTCTCACTCTCTTTCCACCAGCTAATTCTTGAAGGAGTTCGTTCCGTGCGTGTGGCCTGGAATACACGTCGATTTTGTGTGAGTGTATGACTGGGTGTGCGAAACGTTCCTTGCTTTCTGCAGACACGGTTTAGCGTCTATTTTTAGCATCTCTGCACATGAACGCTACTGGTTTAGTGTGTACACCTTCCCAAGCTTTTGCAATTTCTTACAGACTGAGTTATACTTCCATGCGGGACACCTATACTTCCATTTTCTCCTTGCTGCGTGATTGATGAGTGCAACAGCTGTTCTTCAAACTTAAACACGCGGAATACATTCAGCGTGCGTGTATAAGGGACCATATGTACTGCTGTTGGGAGCATTGGCGTTTGCGAAACGTTTCGGAGATGTGCCTCAGATCGCTTCAATGTATTAAGCCCTATTCCTGGAAATTTTGTTCAAGCATCAGATGACCACAGCTCATCTCAGTAGTCCCCCATCCCTATTGCGACATTTTGGCAGCGGGGCTATTATAGGGATGATCCTGACGACAGTCTGTTTTGGTATCGTGTCACGCTGCTTCACGAGCAAGATTCTCCGTACCAAAAAAAAAAATTGCTTCCCAGTATAGAAAAAATCATTACAAAATAAGAACATGGTTTAAGTCCATCATATTATATATTAATATAAGAAGCGTATATTGCTCCCCAAAGAAGTCTTTCTAGCAATACAGGTTTGTATAGAGGTGAAGTCAACATTACAGGACCGGTGTAAGCTTGGTGTTTGTAAGCCGGTTTCTCCACATTTCGTGTAGAACCATGAAGCATGACCATCTACGGATTGAGTATAATTACAAAAGAAGGTTGTAACACTAGTGTTATGAAAAGTTTCCCCACAAATTACATGACAATTAGATGCTAAGACGACATCACGCCGAGTTTAGTTTAATTGTGGCAAATTGTCCGTTCAAGTTGTAAACGTCGCAGAATTACTGCCTTTACTCAATACATGGCCACTGCCATCAACGGAGCGGGTATGGTTACAGAAAACGGTTGTGACTTTTTTTCACCGGAACTACGCGGAAACAAATTATATGACAATCAGCCACTAAGACAACTCCAACATTACGCGCAAGAAAGAAGCCGAAGCTGAATTGGATCTTCGTAAATACAGCCCGCAGCCGCACTGTTTCAACAGATTTCACACTTGGTGAAACTGGGTTTTGGTTTTTTCAAGCGAAGCTTGCATTAGCTGACTTGCTCCGTCGGGGGTGGGGTACGATTAAACGCCTTGCGGGAAAGCCAACTTCATCCACGGTCTTTAATGACGAGGATTATGATAATGATGACGCCGATGAAGTGTTTCGCACGTACCCACTCGAGGCGATTGGCAGGAAAAAATGGCTGACTACCGCTGTTGGAGCTTACAGACAGATCGTTGGAGCTCGCCGTTCGCAGCCGGCGCGGGCACCCACGCGCAACTGTTGCGCTATAGCACGCCACGATGGGAGCCAATCAACGTCGTCGCTCGCATCACGCCACATAGCAAATTCGATCGTCCGCTCTCGTTGGCCAGTTTACCTTCCAGAGCGGCATGGGTAGGCCATGCGTGGTACGCTCCGCGAAAGAGCGGTCAGCCATTGAAGAACATAAACGTTCCCGCATAAAATCGCAAAAGATTGATCTACAATAACGTATACCAAACATTTGAGTTCTGGTAAAGCTCAGAGAAATGAAAAGGCTTCGTTTTCGTTGATCAGTGGTTTTGCGTTGTCATTTCGGTTATTGCGTTAGTATTTCGGTTGTTTTTGTTTTCGCTTAAGTGTAGCCACGCGTGCATCCATGTTTAAAGGGGGAAGGAGTACGTTAATCTTGTTTTCTCAAATCTGATCTCACCAGCAGCTTCTACGCCAGCGTATTTTAGGCGTGCCACCAGTGCAACGGCTCTCGATCTGTCACCTAAAATTCACGCTTTGGATGTTCCGGTGGGGACGGAAAAGCATCGTTCCGCCATACACCGGTGTTTATCTGCCAAAGCAAGCGTATCCTGAAAAGGTTAAAGGCTAAAAAAAAAAGGTTAACTAATATGGGTACTACATCGTAGATCGTGTTGCCGGGCAGGGTAGCATTTCTTACGATCTCACTAACGTCTATATTATGAACGCGGCCTCTGTTCTCTGGGCATGGGAATTTAACGTTTCGCCCTACAATGGCTCGACGGGCTTTTAAGCTAGATGTGGTTAGGTTACCGCATTATTATTATCGTGCAAGAAAAGAATGTAAGGGAGGACAACAAATGAGCGATTCCTACTTGGAGTACTTTTAATTAAAGCACTTACAGGACACACGCTTCATGTACTCTAGCGTATTCCTACTAATTTCATCATTTCTCTTGTTACATTTTTATTGCCTCTTAAAAATATTTCGACATTCTGTCACGCCGACGTGTGTTGAAATGGGACCCCGTTCACTTAAACGAGCGGCGTAAGTTTTCAGTTTGCAGAAGTTGTTTTTCACGATTCTTAGACTATGGAACGCAACTTGATAGTATGGTCCGTCGTCAGGCGTACGCATACTTTACCCGTTGAAAAAGTTGACCATGACAAGGGGCACGTACACAGGGGCACTTTTAGTTTCCGCACGTCCTTGTCTTAAGCGAGGCCGTTTTTGACACACTGCTGTTTTCGCAAGGCCCACCAAATGCCTCTACTTGAATTTAAATTTGAGGAGATAATTCAAAGTAAAAAAGAAAGGGTCAAGCAGCTTGTTGGTAAGGCCGGGAAAATGGCCGCTGTGGCCGGATTACTGAAACAGGAGAGGAGCAAATTTGTTGAAACCGTATAGAAAATGTGCCAAGCATTGGAAAAAGAAATATGACCGGCCATAGAACGAAGAGGAAAGGCTGCGGCTTATTACTGCCAAGAATGTTCTCCAAATTTTACAGAAAAGTTCGGGGCAAAAGGCAAGCGCCACGGAGTGCTTCCAATACGTCTAAGAGCAAGGTGGTCAGGTGGATGTCCTGCATTGACGTCATGAAGGGCCCGACCAATCAGACGGGTGCAAGAGACAGGAAGGGTCGGTCCTTTTGACGGAGGCCGCGTTTTATAAGATAACCACATTTGGCCTCACATTTTATAAACTTGGACGTGATAATCAGAATTAGCATGAAAAAGCTATATCACACAGCTTCAAACTTTATGTTCTCGGAAGCACCTCGCCGTCTCTTCAACCGTAGCCATCGTAATAGTGCCGACAATTTTTGAAATTTCGCATGGGTGCGACAACTGAGTGAGGTTTTTCGCACGTAATGCACAGGAGATGGGATGATGTAGGTGCAGGTTTACCTGGAAACATTTCCTTTTTTGTAGCAAAGCAACTATTTAGCCATCAATATGAGTGAAGGTGTCGCTTACGATTTGAGAAAAGAAGACAACGCCAATTTATGCGTATGAGAAACTAATGATAACAAGAACGAATTTCCCGGTCTGATTTTCCTAGCTCTGTATATATTATATGGCGCCCCAAACACGCTATAGAGCTAGTCCTAAGTGATATGAGTGATGGGCGATAGAAGTGCTACTGTTTTGAAATTTGTACAAAACCTTGTTACCATACGCTAGCATTTCTTTGTACTTCTTGCTCGCTTAACACAAAATCGCGATCCAAAAATACTTGAATGAAGACATAAGGGGCCGAATTAAATTACACGCCAGACAACTAGTAAATTGCGTGTCAATTCCCGTCCACAAGTGAGCAAGTCAGCAACTCGTACAGTGCCTCTGCCCTCGTCATAATTTTCTCGTCAAATCGAAGGCGTTCAGGAGAAGGTGCCTGACCTTTTCGCCAGAGCATTTGTTTTGCAAGAAAGAATACACGAGGAACCACGTATGATAAATTTCCTCCTGATGTACGAAGTCAGCGCCTGAAAGACTATAAAATTTATCCTCCAAACCAATTTGTTTGAAAAGCACTTCACTTTCCCTTTAAGTACGAGATGAGGACGCCGCACCTTTAAACGACATGTGCCGCGTCCCTTTTTGCTCAAGCACATTTTTTTTCCCTCGTGTACTGTTTTGAGAAACATAAACCAACTGAACTGAACTCAACTGAACTAAACTTTATTTTTCATAACTTCTATCAAAAATTGTCGTCGCCTGATATCGTTCCTCTCCCCAAAGTTTGTTTTATTCCCCTCAGAATACTCAGGTTGCGTGCGCTTAGCCCCTCGAACAAAAACAGAAGGGAGAAAAATATCGCAGCAGCTAAATCTACTTAACCCCGAGGAAAATTCATGGTTTTTCTCTTGCGAAACTTGGCGCGACACTTTAATTAGCGAGTCATGTCGCGCGTACGGAAAGCAAGAGCAATTATGCGCTCGCCCTTTCTTCGAATGCCCAATGAAAGGCGCGACGGTAGGAGCGCTGTGCTCGCCCTGCCTTAAGACGACTTGACAGGGCGCTTTCTTGACATTGACAAGGAGAGGAAAACAGGTAGCGTTACAAGGACGCAAAGAATCATGAAAATTGTTGCCGGTGCCGTCAATGTCTTCGCCGCGACGCTATTACCAACTACAGTGTAGCGAGGGAAGATTGTTTTGCTATTTGAAACCACTGAGGTTTAATTACAACATCTCATAAGAAAGGAAGAGAGGAATGCTTGCGAAAGAATTCAGAAAATTACAATTGACGTGTGCCTTAGAATGTCACCCCGTCAATAAAAGGCTGAGATGTGGCGTGCGACTGCATAAGTGGCAAGATGCGAGGGAACAAGGAAGGTTGCCGGGATTACCACCAAAGGCACGGACACAGTACGTGAGTATGAGCCAAAGTCAGTTATTTTTATTACAGATGAGCCTACACATCAATCGATCTAGCAATGGCTTGTTCTTCTTTAGCGGTGATTTGGCTTAGGTAATTGCCATTTCTCATTCGCTTTTCTCAATAGGTTTCTTCAATCAATCAATCCCATCGATCAATCAATCAATCAATCAATCAATCAATCAATCAATCAATCAATCAATCAATCAATCAATCAATCAGTCAGTCAATCAGTCAGTCAGTCAGTCAATCAATCAATCAACCGATAAATCGATAGACCAATCAATTAATGAATAAATCGATCAATAAGTCAATCTGCTATATAGTTCTGCTTAGCCTAGAGACTGGTTCAATCTCGGCCGCGGCATCCCTTTTTCTTATTGACGCGAAAAATATGAACTCCCATGTATCGAGATGGCGGTGTATATTTTACAAAACAGTTGAAGTCTAATTCTATAAAAAATGTGACGTTTTATGGTTTTATCTTTTTCTTGCAGTACTCGAAATTTAAAAAAAAACAACGCCCTCGCAGTGCCGCGCTTGGCCATGCTAGTTATTTAACGCTGTCTGTCATTTGGCTACGACGTATTGTTTAATGTCGGTAAGACGGAAGGTCTTGCCCCGAAGTTGCGGCAGAATTCTCGCTAGAATCGTAATTGGGGATTGCGCCCACCTTCCCCGCCCACCTGGTAATGAGCTCCGTCAAGGGAGGCTTCGCAAAGCCGCCGTAACGAGCCGTTATTCCTCCAGTCTGTGTTGCGCCCGAGGGCACGTAAGCTTTCCTTTGTTTGTCCAAGTTTTCACTGTTGAGCAACGAGTACGGTACGCCTTAGCCGCTTTCGTCGCTTCAGAAGATCCGGCAGTTGGGCAAAAGAAGTCCCCCCCCCCCCCCCCCCGCCACCCTCCTTTCTAGTGGAAGCTGGAATCGTCAAACTAGACATACAATTTGGAAACGTAAGGTACTTTTAAGAAAGAGTGCTGCTCATCCCAGCGCCACACTTTGACCGCAATGACACGTTTACCCTAAGCGCGAGCTTTGTAATCAGTAGAGATGTGTATGTTTCTAAATGTACTCTCAGTTATTTAATTGTGGTATTGGGATTGCATAATAGCCTCATTTGCTGAGTTTTGCTTTCAACGGCTGCGAAAATCTTCAAGCTTCGGAATTTCATTTTTACGGGACCACAAAACTAAAAAGCCAGCAGCCAGTGTCGAGGATATAGCTAAGTGAAAGCATTTGGTGTCTTAATCATGGATGGAATGGACGTTGTATAAAGCTACTCATCTGCGCTAGATAACAACGGAAACGGGTTCATGGAGAGATTAATTGATGTACCTATCGGTAAAAGAAAAGTTGTTGATATAGGGATGAATTGAAACGATGTATCCCTTCTGCTTAAGTACGGAGTACGAGTGTATCAAGCCCACACAACATGCAGTTGAAGGTTATGAAGGACTTATTCCAGAATGGAACTTCCTCAGCACTGCCAGGTGTTATTTTTTTATCTCTGTTATCCCCTGGTCTGCTTTGAGCCCAACACGCGCTGAAGTTATATTGTCTGACCTCTCGTCCTGAGCAGGGGAAAACAATCCTAATATTGGCACGAGAGATTCGAGTGAACACAGTTACGTAAGTTGCGTCGTCGATATGAGATAGGAGGGATGTCTGTAACATGAATATGAGGGCTATCAGTTCAAATGGATGAGAACTGTTCTCGCACAATGTATGACCGCAAAATGCGTGCGCATTTTAGTAGTAGAAACGATATGTGTTGTGGGCCGGATGCAAGAGTTGTTTTTTCACCTTTAGCAGTCTGTTTTGTTTCCTTCAAGGTGTTTTTTCGTGTCCTTCTGCAATTCTTTGTACTTTGGGACGTAGTACCGTCGGCAAAATGAATCGGGAAGAGGGAAACCAATCCCAACACAGCAAAGCATCCAGCGGATCCTACAGGGTCTTACTCTTTCATATAGCACAACAGCAGCACGAAATAAGACAAAATATTGGACATTGTGCTTGAAAAAAAAAAAAAAACTCCGCTTAAAAGGCTAGGCAGTAAACGAGAAGGGACGGCGCAGACAGGACTGCACCTGTCCGGTCTTGTTTACTGACCCGCTTGTTTTCTTTCTTTCTCTTCATTCTGTTTTTTTTTTTCTGAAATGCAACACGAATTAGCTCAACGACGTGCTTCAGTGAGCGTTGATTTCGTGCTTTTATGTTCGTATTCCTATTCTCGCTTTCAGCTTGACCTTGCGCGTAACAATAATTGTACCCCTTTATTTTACCTGGAAGGGGAAGCTTCGGCAGCAGTGACTTCATAAGTGTTCCTATTACCTGAATTATGTATTGTTTTTTATGTTTTTAGAAGAGACATCACCTTCTGGTATCAAGTCTATTGAGAAGTTATTGCATGTTATACCGATTCGAAGCGATTCGAAGAGACAGATACCGATTGGAAGAGATAGATACGTACTGGAAATATTCATATAAGCAAAATAAAATTTGGGCCAAACTCATCATCATCGTTATTAGCCTGCTTAGGACCAAAATATTATATTGTGCGCAGCATTGATACGAGTATGACCTCATTGGCGGTTTTGTTTCGGGCTTCATAGGACCTGTGAGGACTAAATTTACCGAACGCAGTTGTTGGCTCCGGTAGAACGGTTTTTTTTTTATGTTGTTTATGCTGCGTTGAGCGCCGCATGGGACAGCGAGAGGCTGAGTCTTCTGTTTATGTTTTGCATTTGTTACGCTTTAAAAATAAACTGAAGGCAAATATCAAGTTGGGCTCAGACGGAAGTGCAGCTGCCGCGAAGCCCTCTCAGCGTTTATTCGGCGGCGAAATATGCTTTAACTTCCGAGAAATTAGCAATTCAAAAACGCATCTCATTCCTCGCGCCATTTCATGACGTTTTCCGTGATGTCTACGGTTGCCGGAAGCGAGTGAGGCATGAATGTGGTCTACCTGCAAATCTAGAACATACCGAGCAAGCCATCGCGGCCGCAGGAGCCACTGTTCGCGAACTCAGCGCATACGACAAAACAACTTGCCTGCCTACACTTCCGTTACCTTCCACTCTCTTTGTGTCAATCTTGGTGCCCTACGGGACGTGAGATGGTGCTTAAACAACCTATATGTGCCGCTCGACTTTTTGCTTTACCTACAAAACGTCTAGCGGACAGCGCCACCGCAGCGAGAAGTACGGGGTGTGTGTCTGTGTGTGTGTATGGGGAGGGGGGGGGGGGGGCTCTCTTTTGATTTGTCTTCTCTTTGTGGATAGTCGGGTTTTAGCCGCTTCGATGCACTCAGCTTAACAATGTGGCGCTATCTGCTAGCTTAACTTATAACAGCGTGCAACGCTAAATGTTTTCCGTGGCGTTATGGTAAAGGGTATTGCTCCATTTGTTGAATGTTTTGCAAAGCGAGTTGCCTATTAGCCCATCTGCTTGAAGTGGGACCAGAGCTTTTACAATTGTCCATACCACTACTAAAAAACGCCTTGGCGCCCGCATGGTATGAAAAGCGTGCATAACATAAGAACATCATTTTACGTGAGTGACGCGCACCGTAGTGGAAGCATAGCAGAACACAACGCCCTGAAGAGAGAAACCCGGTTTCACTACCATTTTATTCAAATTCAAGATAACCAAGAAATGGCTTCGAATAAACACGTGTCGTCACGGCATGCGCTTTGAGGCCGAAGCGCGAAATTAACAAGTGATCGATTGCCTCCTGTTCCTTGTCAGGGCAGCACTGGCTTCTTGCGATATACGGGGGCGAAAAAGTCGGTTCGCTCAGGCGGAAGCCAAGAAGCCGAGAAGCCGAGAAAATCTCGAGCCCACTCTAAATACCCGGTGCGGGGTTAAATCATCACTAGTGATAATTCCAACATAGTAAGCACAGTTCCATGCGCAGGAGCACGCCGCCGAATTCCATCCAGAAGCGAACGCGAAAACGCACGCACGCGCACGCACACACACGCACGCGCACGCACGCACACGCACACGCGCACGCACACGCACACGCGCACACGCACGCGCACACGCGCACGCGCACGCACACGCGCGCGCACACACACACACACTCACACACACACTCACTCACTCATACACACACACACATTCACTCACACACACACACTCCCACACACACACACACGCACGCCCGCACGCACACACACGCGCACGCCCGCACACGCACACACACACCTGCGGCCACCACAGACCTGGGTGACAAACTTCGTTCGGGCAGACAGCGCTACGTGAGGGAGCCAAAAACTTGTTCTATCAGACGCAAATTACTCTCCACAGAAGGGAGGACCCGTGGACGGCTGACGCGCTACTTGCCGTTATGATGTAACCAAGGAGATCGCAGACATGTGACGTCGCCGAACCTGCACTAACCATCGCAACCACCACCGGCGCCGCGGCTTGGCAGCTTGCGAATTCCGCCACGGCTTGAATTATGCCTGTGCATTTATATATGTTAATGTCTTATGAAAGTAAACGTTCGAAAAAGATGTGTGTTTTTAAGAGCTCTTGTGCGCGTGGTTCTCGTCCTGTTGTTCGTCACGTGACTCTTGGCACGTCCGCTCAGTCGCCGTTGACGTCATCTCTGCTGGTTGGCTGATATCTTCATTTTTTTATTATTCACGCGATTAATTTAAAGTTACTGACCCAGCGACTCCTATAGTCCTTTTCTGCGGATGCGAATCTATCCATCTAGACCAGCTTCGGTTTTGTCTTCAGTGTCCCTTCAATACTGGCTTTTTTCGCACTTTTTCAAAAAGGATTTCTTTATTCTTTTGGAAATATATTAGATAAACATGTTTGAATAAAAAAAAGCTGAAATTGTTGTTTATGAACTTGTATTTTCCCTAAAATCTGCCCAATTGGCCACCTGCGCGCTAAACTTTGTAATGTTTAGCCAGCATCAGGTGCAGAAGTTGGACCTCTCGCCCAGTGGACTGCATTCTGACTCCTGAATACCCCGCTGTGTCTTGCTGTCAGCGCAAGATAGGGTGGGACTGTGAGTGATGGTCCGGGCTTGCTTACACTGCCTTTCTTGATGTCAAGGGTGGCTGGGAGAAGGAAAGAAGCTACAAGTGGCGGTTTACAGGTAAGCATGAACAGTTCTACACGTGTTAGTTGTTTGAAAAGCTGTTGCGTGATATATATATATATATATATATATATATATATATATATATATATATATATATATATACATATATATATATATATATATATATATATATATATATATATATATATATATATATATATATATATATATATATATATATATATATATATATATATATATATATATATATATATATATATATATATATATATATATATATATATATATACATATATATATATATATATATATATATATATATATATATATATATATATATATATATATATATATATATATATATATATATATATAATTCTTTGTCAGACTCGCTGTAATGGAAGGCACATTTTTACTACAAATCAGTTTATGTCGCACCCCCACCCCACTTTCCCCAGTTTTCATTCCGGCGAAGCCGATTTACTCGGCGCCGCTGCGACGATCCTCCTCGTCCTCGCCGACACCGCTTTCACAGCTGTTATGCCCCTCACCACCACCGATGCCTCTTTCACAAGCTCGCAATCGGCTGATAACGGTGATAACGCCCTTCTCAGGTGATAGAAAGCAACTTGCCGGCTTTGAACGCCAGCGTGAACCCATAATTCTTTTTCAACATGAAAAACTTCCCGTGCGACATTTTCGAATGTGTACTTAACGCCTACGCATGCTCCCATCACCGGTTGCCAGTTTATGCGTGCTATGGTTGCCGCTGGACGCATTGGGGCATGCATGCACAGCTAGTTTTCATGCCGCTATCGACGACATGGGCACTGTGCTGGCGGGAAACTTAAAGGTGGAAGTCTCGCGGCCCAATGCGACCTGTCTGGGTCCTCAATGGTTGAGGGGTTCGCGTTCGGGTTGGTGTTTTACACAGACAGTCAGATGCCTACGGCGCGGGGCGGAAACGACAGCCACATGTTTGTCCAGTAGAATAAAGCTCGGGTCCTTCCAGGTTTATTTCCCTATTGCCAGACTTGGGTCGTTCACTCGGAGGAAGAGCAGCGGAAATCTAAGGAGCGTCTGCCGGAACAGAAGCGCGAATGGGTGCGAAAACAACAGAAAGCCGCTGCCGCCGCCGCTTCCACCGTAAGTTCCACCTCCCCGAGTAGCTGGGAATTTCTCCTGGCCGAAAAGCAACGTAGACGGGAGCCAATATTTCTTGTTGAGCTTGAAGGGCTTCCAGAGTGACAATTTTGGCAATGCCTTTCACTTGTAAGCACGTGCACGTATAACTGGTTGCCGCGGAGGCGTATTTCCAAACGCTTCGCTGAACGGAGCACTCACGTGACATGTCTGTTCGCGGGATGCAGAACGGTAATTAAATGTGGTCATTGGCTGCACCCCAAACCCAAAGGGAACTAAAACGTACCAAATCACCATTATTAACAATAATACCACGTAGATTTAAGTTAAAAAAAAAACAAATTTAGAAAAAAATTCAGCAATGAAAAAAAAACTAGGATATAGGCCTGGTGGGGCTCGAACCCAAGCCGTCAGCGCGAGCACTTAGTACTCTAAATCGAGGACACAGAGCCCGTACAATGAGCTCGTTTTAGCAGACGCACAAAAGAATAGCTCGCGCAGCGGCATCACACGTGCTACGTGGGTGCTGTGTGCAGCGAAGCGTTTGGAAAGGCGCTGCCGCCATCAGGCACGAGTTGAGAGGTGAGTGAGGAGGGGGCGACGTGTACGCGCAAATAAAGGTTTCGTGCCCTCACTGATGACATGTCCATTGGGCTGGCGGAAGGTTTAAACGTACCCGTCCACTGCCCCTATTTGAACTTTCCGGGTTCTTCATTGGTGAAGCGGATTGGGTTGGTGTGTTAGGCAGATAGTAAGATTCCTGGGATACGGGAGGGAAACACACAGCTCCATGTTTGTCCACTAGAATAAATCTCGAGTCCTTTGAAGTTTCGTTGGGCTAAGTCCTAATTTCTCAATCGCAAATTAAAAACAAACGTGTTTTGCTTCGGGACTTCTGTTTACTGCGTCCAGCTTCGCAGGTCACCCATCTTCACAGAGTGGAAGGGCACTAATTTTTTCTGACTAGGAAAGCCTCCAATGCAGCATGAAAATTGTGAATAGAAGATTCATACGAACACCCGCAAAGAAACCGCAGGCTACCACTTTGTTGATGCCACGCATTAACCGGATCACTCATCTACGGGCCAACAAAACTGCACTGGCTGATTCAAAAATGTGCCGATTCTTACTGATGGCCCACTCCAAGATTCGAAAACTACTCGACGTGGCCACAGGCATGCAAACGCGGCGCCCCATGACTTGCCGCACGGCCAATTCTGCCATATGGGTCCATCCGAAACGGGATTTTCTCCTAGCGAAAATACGCCATTACACAAGTTTGTAACCCAAGTCATGCATCGACAAACTTTGAGAGCGGACCCCCGGCATATTGTCGGCGCGATCGATTTCCGACGTACAGAAGGCTCGTGACTAGGAGTTCACGCTTCTTCAACGTTGTACACCTCTAGGAGCATCTTCGGTTAGCTACCTGCCCGTATTGTTTTAGAGCTTGTAGCCCCGACGGGGTAGGAATGTGTAAAAAAGTCGGCTGTGGGAATGTACGCAGAACAGGGTCTTTTGCCGGAGCCTCCGCTGACGACAGCAAGATTGTGTTGTCCGTATGCACATTATGTTATTCTTGAACGCATAGTAGAGTGTCAGCTAGCTTTACTGCCGCTTGAATTCCTTGTCGGTCCCCAAAACATTTATAGCATAGGTTCACTCCTCCGTTATTTTAAACAGCAGAGCTGTTTAAAGGAGCCATGAAGAGAAAATACAACTTTGTTTAATTTGAAAGAACTAGGATTCAGTATCTCACTCAGCTCCATTACAGCCACAAACGGTGTTTTTTTAACGAAAAAAAAGCAAGAAGTATTTGAAAACTTTCAAATATTGCGCCACAGTCACGTGTTATGAGCAAGAATGACGTCACACGGGCCAACAATAAAACATAATTTTCAGTGCGGTAACTGCACGTTAGCATTCAAGTGGTGCGGTCAAATGGAACTGGAGGCCCCATTACAGACGTCCAGTCATGTGTCGTAGCGACACGTGAGTTAGGCGGCCGCCAATCGCACAAACAAGGTTCCGTGACGTCATAGAAAAGTTGCGGGAAATTGGCTAGGGGGTCGCCACTGCTTCACACGTTTTCTTTGATATCTCCGTTATTTCTTCGAAGATTGCGATGATATTGGTATCATTGTTATCGGGACTAAGCAGTCTTTTTAATAAACCCAACTTGTATTTTGTCTTCATGGCTCCTTTAAGGTTTTAGTTCCGCCGTCAAGCGTTACCAGAAAACTAGGCCCAGCCGAGCGCACGGGAGCGTGCGCCTCGTGACGAGAGCGCGTCGTCGTCCAGGCTTGCGCGTGGACTTGTGCCATGTGAGGAGCTCGTAAAAATACGAAGGAAAAAATAATGAGCTCACGTGCGCATGAGCCTCGTGAGGAGCCCCCGGCGTCGGCCGGCCAGCTCGGCCTTCGAGAACACTCTGCCGGTCGTTCATGGCTTGCTCACTCGCGTGCTGTTCTTCTCGCCAGTTCACGTGGGTTCACGCTACAGACGCCGAGTTCGTGAAGCCGATTTCCGATAGTTCTAGTGCGTGCTAACGTGGTTCATTTTGGGCGAAATGTGAAAGGCTGCGGACTAAACGATCCGGGCTAGTCACGGCAGTCATGGAGAAATTTCAGCGGCAAGTCGGATATCCATGCGAGGTGCAGCAGCCGTGTTTCCGACAAAGGAAGAGGGGCTGACAGCACGGCTGTTCCTCCAGCCTCGCACCCCTACGGCAAGCTGCGTCATTTATTTTTTTCGCATTCGTAGGAAGAGAATAGTCGCTCCTTTTCTGAGCCTTCGGGCCGGTGTTGTCCATAAGTGCCGTAACTGTTCGCGCGTGTTCCCCACTCGCGCTGTATGCGTACCATCTCCCTTCGGCCACCGGTTCGCACGTTTTGATATAAGATGGCATATATTGCACTAAATAAATTTCTTTTAATCCATATGCATTGGTGTTTACAAATGAAATCGACTTTAAAAATATCGGTCTAAACTTGGTTTATGCAAGCTGGCTTACCAAGGTTACGTGTTTCACACTGAAGCTTACTCATAAAGAAAAATACCGAACGCCGTGGAAGGAGGCCACCGAAGGCGATCGGGCCGCGGCCGACAACCGAAAGTGCGATGCCCGTCGGCACCGCGAATAAACGCAAGGAGGTCGGTGTGGCTGCAATCCAGCTGAAGGCTTCCCCAAAGCGACAGCGCGGTTTGAGCGGGAGTTTGTGGCAAACAAATTCGGCTTCCCATTGTTTGGTTTGTGATTGTAATTTCGCAGTGACCTCAGCCTGTTGCCCCGGTAACCAACAAAAAGCTGAGCGTGTAATCATCCTCCAAATAAGGAAATGGCGCTGAATTTTCAAGGCAGACATTTTTCTTTATTTGTTTTTTTCTATGGGAATTAAAGCGTAACAGAGTACTGGCAATACATTGCAGTGAACGGGCAACGTCTTACTTTTTTTTTTGCGTTTAAACAGCTGTGTATCCAAGAAGCCTACCGCACAATTTCTTTTTCGTTCTTTGACTAAATATATTCGTAATAAATGAGTTCTTCGCGATAGACATAACAACAAAAAACTATAGCCAAATAAGCTGAACAGCAATTCCTAAAGGGAACGAATTGTGAGACAGTAACAAAATAAAGAGGAAGCAGCCGCTGCCCGCTTTTTCAATTATCGGGCGCTGTTCTCCGAAATCGGCAGACATATATCAACGAATTCGCGAAAGGCCATTCGGGCACTGCAATCTCGTACCATACCGTGCAGCGACTTACCTTGCTGCGCTCATCGGGACACTTCTGGCAACATTTATTCTCCGTCTTCCCAGGGCAGGTTGCGATCTATTTTGTACAAAGGCACCGCCCTTGCAGGCTTTACTTCAGACCGCATGTAAATTCCAGATAACAAAACTGCATTCCATTTGACTGGAATTGTCTGTTAAGGCTGATTTGCTGCTAGTTTTCTTAAATTGAACCAAGGCTTCAGCGACTTAAATAGGCTGAAATGTCATGAGTAGCAACCATTATTCATGAATCAAAGTAGCGGGAGAAAGTTTTTTCGTTGGTTTGTTTTTGGGTAGATTGTATTTGTGTGAACTCTATTACTAGAATTAAAATATTTGTAAGCTGCGCTCAAGCATAATGGGAAGCATGCCTGAAGAGATCCTCCTACATCACATAAATCCGCGATACCGGGTTTTAAAGTGGCCATGAACACGAAATGCAAGTTTGGTTCATTCAAAACATTGCCTCGTCAGAATCATGCTGATTTCACTTTTAACGTAAACTTCGCTGAGATAAGCTGTATAATTAGGAAAAAAGGGAGTGGCCATGCGATGCACTAGCTCATTTCCCGTAACAGAACCTGTGGTCTTATACCAGCCAGCTCTGCGATTGGTGGAGTCCTGAAAAAGCAAACGGAAATTAGGCCGAACTTATAAGCTTGCCGAAAAAGCAATGTGCGTTTAAATTTAGCTCACATGTTTTATATAAGTAAGAATGGCGGGAGAAAGATTGGAAGCTACGAAAGCGCACGTAAACATAGAAGTACCGATGCGTACTGCTGTTGGTACTGCGCGCACCATGCTTCGTTTAGATGCACAGCACTGCGGAGCTTTGGGGTTGTCTCAGACGACACTGGCCGATTGAGTCAAGTAACGCTGTTTTACGTGACCATATTGTCGAGCGAACACCATATTTCAAGAAACGATTATTTTCTTTATGGTCAAAAATGAGCCCGGTTTAAATACGGTCACAAACAAACCAACGGCAGAAAACGGCTTGCCGCGGTGGGGTGGTGCCATCTAGGTTAAGCAGTAACCAAGTCTCTGCTTCAAGCCAAGTGGAGTTAAAATTGATGTTCTTATGTTGTCATTGAAACGTCTTTCAAACATGCGTTTTGGCGCGATTATCAAATTTTTTTGTTAATTTTTTTAATTTCACAGTGAATAAAGCATTATTTGTTTCCGACAAGCGCTTGGGGCACTATAGAACACGAAATCATTCGAATAAAACAAACTTGCATTTTGTCTTCATGGCCCCTTTAAAGCGGTAGAATTTTATATGCAAAATTCGTGCCATTACCTCAGTGAAGGTTATTTATTTGTTTGTTTATTTTATTTGCCCATAATGTCATGCATACAGAGGGACTTCTTCCCGGAGCCACACTACCTGTTATAACAAGTTTTTCCTTCTAGTGTATGCATAGGCGCAAGCTTTGATGGCAATCAACTAATGCCGTGTTACGTAGTAGGCCATTTCAGATTTTTTCGGCAAGGCGCAGCCCTTAATAATAAAAAGCACACATGAAAACATTAATGCCCCGCCGCGGTGGCTCAGTGGCTATCGCGTTGTGCTGTTGAGCCCAGGGACGCGGGTCCGATTCCCGGTCGCGGTGGCTGCTTTTCTGATGGAGGCGAAAGCAAAAAAGTCCGCTTGTTCAAGATTTCGGCGTGCGTTAAAGATCCGCAGGAGGTCAAAACTAATCCGGAGCCCTCCACTACGGCGCGCCTCATCACCTGTGTAGTGTCGGTGCGTCACCCCCCCCCCCTGCCCCCCCCCCCCCCACATCACCGAAACCATAAATTTCCACCCGCGTGCAGTTCAAGTGCCGCTTTAATGCGGAACAGCGACAGAATTGTATAAAAAAGCACAGCACAATATCCACAACATTTTCATCACAAGTTTAGAACATTAAAAAGTTACTCCAAGAAGTCGTTCATGTCGAAGAAAAATACACGGGCTTCGACTTGTCAACTCGAATCCACAGTATTTATCGCGCTTGAAGCTCCTCGGCTTTCATTGCACCCTAGAGCTTCGCTCATGACCTCACGATCGTGTGTCAAAAATACCATTTTTATAACAGCCATGCGTCAAATGAACACGCACTATAACTTGACTGGATGTCAGAAGTTCCGACGACTTCAATCAAATTAAACGATTGAGAAAAACAGTCGAAGTTGAATGCACAACTTTGGAAGCACATGTCTGCACTCGAATCGATAGCCCCCTTTCCTGGTCTGAAATATCGGCGGGATCGTGACCCGCTTGCAAGATTTCGACCGCATGCAAGTGGATGAAGTCTTTATTTTCTTTTTATAAATTGCTTGGAACGCTCCGATCTGCTCTTCTTTTGAGGCGCTTGCTCGTAAAACATTATTCCGCATGCTTAGGATATGGTCAACAAAACCACAGAGGCTGCAGTGATGTGCCTTTTTACACCTTGCATTGATGAAATAAAAAGAGCCACAAGTGCAGTCCTGCGGATCAGCTTTTTGATAAACGCGTGAAGCATCATAAAATAAACAATCTCCGCAATAACGCTCTTTGTACCTAATTTCACTACACTAAAACCGAGTTGAAGCAAACTGAATGGATTTTAGAGCCTTCGTATGGCCTTCAACAGTTGACTGCTATATTAATACGAACTTCAAAAAGATACTTCGAGTGCGAGTATTATTATCCCGTCAACTTTGTAATTATCCCGTGAAACTTTTCACGCCGTTTTTTCTTCGGCGGTTGCATTTGCTTTTTGCAGCAGTGTGAAAGTGCCGTTTGCAAAAAAAGCTGTAATTCATAATTTGGGTGTAAAGATTCTCGCAGGGTTCATCTTTAACTGCATTGTGAGAAGTGAGTCACTATGAGACACTACAAAATTCATCACGAGAAGAGTATTATATAATGCGGTAAAAGTAAACCGTCTCCCGAGGATAAATGTTTTGTTGTGTGTCTGTGTGCGTGTGCGTGTGCGTGTGCGTGTGTGTGTGTGCGTGTGTGTGTGTGTGTGCGTGCGTGTGCGTGTGCGTGTGCGCATGCGTTTGCGTGTGCGTGTGTGTGTGTGCGTGCGTGCGTTGCGTGTGTGTGTGCGTGTGTGCGCGTGCGTGCGTGCGTGTGTGTGCGTGCGTGCGTGTGCGTGTGCGTGTGCGCATGCGTTTGCGTGTGCGTGTGTGTGTGTGTGTGTGTGTGTGTGCGCGTGTGTGTGTGTGTGTGTGTGTGTGTGTGTGTGTGTGTGTGTGTGTGTGTTATTGGTACTAGCACGGATAGTGCCACTCAAGACTTCACATCCTGGGAGTCACTTTACCTGTCATGTTTACACGCCGTCATGCTTTTACGCCGACATGTGCTCGCACGACATTTTAATTTCTTTGTCTTCCTTAGCTTACCCTTCTGTTGGCCGGTAGTTTGCACAGGATAACCCTTTTATGCTATTCTTATAGCACTATAATGTTCTCAAGCGAATTCATAATCCTCAAGGTGCATTTTGCGATTGGTTTTATTACCACTGCTGGTCATTATGGTAAGTTCATGAGGCTTCCGCGTGATGCGCTGCTGGTGAAAGCTGCCTAATCGAGAATTCGCACTGCGCAATTTCATGTTTCAAAAGGATCAAGCCATTTCCGGATGCTCACTCTGTGAAGATGAACCGATTCACGCAAAACAAAAAGGAAATTAAGAGGAAACAACTCGAGCTGTGCGAAATTTAATGCAAAACATTCTTTGCTTTTTACTAGGAGATGACATTGTGCATCATGTATCGTGCCCATGGAGAAGCGGAACTTGTCAACGACACTGTACAAACGTGGCCTAGAAAGGGTTATTATTTAAGTTAATCTCGAATGGGAACGTGGACACAAAGGAACGACGTCCCTTTCTTGGGGAGTTTGGGAGGCTCTTCGGTCCCACATTATACCCGCGTTCATTCATGTATGGCAGCGCGAGCCTCCTCCATCTTAGCTGCCCAGAGGCTTCGGGTAGACTAAAACGTCTTCTGTTTTTAGACTTGTCAAAATTTGGCGCTCGGCCTGGGGAAAAAGCTTCATCAGGCAAACCGTTTTGACGAGACCCAAGCTACTGGAGAGACGCGTCTCAATAAATTTACTTCAACTCTCCAGTTGTTGCAGTATCTCACACCACCCTCGCCTCCCTGCTCTGTTTGAAGACAAAACTTGTCCATCCCTTTAATTTCCCCTGTTCTCTTCCTCTCTCCATTTTCCTCTTCATTCACCCTCTTTTGTTTGAAGGTTAAATAGCAAGCCTCAGCACTCCTGCCTGCTTCTCGAAAAAAAAAGGGGGGGGGGGGGGGACTGTTTAACATTACGAAAAAGCTTTTTTCTAGCGGCGCCTCCAATGCTTACAATCAGATCATAGCATTTTAAGCTTTGCTTCATAAAGGGACCCTGCAACACTTTCTTCAGCGTTTTTTTTTTTTTCATATCTTAAATTCTTGCAGAACGTTGTCACCGAACACACCCAGTACTTAGATTAGGGGGTCGACAAAGTACCTCAGCCAAAAATTACTGCTCTATACCCGTCATATAACTTGTAAACTCAGACAGAAGATTTTTCTCTACTTCCAGGTCTTGATGTTCTTCGCCGGCTAGAATTACGTCACTAAGGCCATGTAGCGGCTGTTGGTCGAATTTCGTTCAGTTGCAGCAATGAACGCTTTTGATAGCAGCTTTAAAAAAGGCCACAAAAACAGAGCACAAATAGAAGGCGTATCTGGTACGACAAGCAAATCACGCAGTGCCGCTCTGTGCTGACGATAACTATAGCTTCCTCAGTCGTTCCAGACGCGAAGGAAAGAGTAATAGCGTTCATCGAAAGTGTTGCAGGGACCCTTTAACCCTTTATGTAATTTACATCCAGTCTCTAGAGGCACGATCACTCAGATATTGCCGTCATTGTCGCATTGCGATTGAATTGAACTCTCATGCTATGCGCTTCAAAGGAGGCCGATGTACCCAGTAGTGGCACGTGCGTACTGCGAAAATGTTCCTGTATCTGTAATAGAAAGGCCTGTAATCTTTCTGAACCACGTCTTAATCATTCTTGGTAATCCAAGGCTAGCCGTGCGTAGATTTTTATAGTACTCTGACCCTCCCGCGTCGGCACTATTATGGCTCATCTTTGTCCGGGATCCTCAACAAACAGACATTTTGTTCGTTCGCGATCTGGCTACATGACAAATCGTTCAAACTGCCCTCAACGCACCGACAGCCCCGCCGCGACTAACGGGAAACGCAGACGTGCTTCGTACGTCTGAAATTTGTATATTTTTTAGCGACAAACCGAGCATGTCCGGCCATCAGAGAAAGTGCCGGGCCATTCTAGTAAACATCGCTCGAAGCCCTGAGGGTGCTCGAACAGCTTGCCACGATAAACGTGGGGTGCAGATGCTGGCCCGGGTATACCTCTTTAACGAGGGAAAAACAACGGGGAACAAACTGCAGGGGTTTAGTACCACTCGAATAGCTGCCGGAGTGCAATGGGGCCGCCCCGCGCGTGCACGATGTGGGCTCCCGGACGACCGACCTGCGCTGCCTGCTACAGGGCAGCGTGTTCGGCCTACCGCGCGAAACGTGAAAGCCAGGCACGCGGCGGTTCGTTTCCATCGGTTTCCGTTAACGAGTTCGCCTCGTTCTCCCTTCGTTATAAAGCGGACACTAGCCCAGTGGAAATTCGTAAAGACAGCGTATTTCTTTCTGTTCTTATTTTTCTCTGAGCTTTCGGAACCCTTCAATTACCACTTTGTCGCTATAACTCTTTTGTCATTGCCCTGTGAAAAACTCACATTAAAGCAGAATGATTTTTTTCTTACAAACGTACGGGAAGATTTAGAGTTGCAATGATCCACCCAAAGCTTCAGCCTGAAAAGATAGCAGGTAGTAAATTTAGCCTTAATATTTTGCTCTTATAATTGGGCCCTCTCAATCGTTATTACGCAGATAATAATGTACACAAGAAAACAGTCGCTGAAAAGTTAGAACAGATTTCGAAATGACTTTGTCGGTCGCTGCTTTGAAGAAAAGCTTTGCAGTTAGCGCAGTTGGTTTAGAGAGAGAGAGAGAGAGAGAAAGAGAGAATGCTCTTTAATGTGAACTGGTGAGGTCAGCCCTGCAAGGGACAAGGCTTGCTACACCAGATGGGGGGTGACTACGTTTATGAGTGGTGCATATCAGACATCAGGGTTACAGCAGGAAGAAGACAAACATGAAGCGTTAAAAAAAAGAAAAAAAAAAGAAGAGCAAGAAAAACAAGAGAATGCTGCCAACAGAGTCTGGACATAAAAATACAATTGAAAAGAAAATCGTTAATGGAAATGCTGAAACAAAATGAAAAGTAAACGACGGGAAAAAAAGTAACAACACCAACCTAAGAAAAATAAATAGATGAACGCCACAGTGCGAAAGAGAAGATTTATAGATGCTCTCATCTGATCGCGTAAAATAGCTAGAAAATCGTCGAAATTTTTTAAGCATATACAAACACACATACGTTTATTTATTTATTTATTTATTTATTTATTTATTTATTTATTTATTTATTTATTTATTTATTTATTTATTTATTTATTTATTTTGTCACCGAAGTCAATACAGTTTTAAAGCCGCTATGGTTAACTTTTTCGAGTTCAGTAACCACCCTTTTGAGTTCAGTGACGTCACCTCTATACAGGAGCGATGACGTCTAGTAACCACCCGTGTTTATCGAATACTGCATACGAAACCGTTACAACCGATACGCTAAGAGCGACTTTACGTCTTGTCGCGCCCATCCCCACTTCTGCTCATGCCGTCGCTCTTCCTAGGCACGCTGTTCTTCATCGGTCGGCACAATACGCGGCCTACCCATTGCGCGGCCGGAACGTGACTGATATAACGTGCGAGACGCGTGAGCGACGGCGCACAAGCGGTTTGAGGGGAGGGTGCACAGGAGTTGTGAGGCGGTTTTCCGCTCTACGCGTTACTTCCTACTCACGCACCTATCTCCTAGAAAGAAGCGTATAACAGCCCCGCTCTAACAACGAATGATAGTCTTTTAAACAGGAAGCCGAGAGAAAACACCAAGCACCGAGCCTTACGATTTAATGCGACCACGAACTGGTTTAAGACCTCTTCTCTTTCTAAAGACGAGGAAATTTATTTCGAGCGATGCATACCATTTTTATCAGAGGACCGCTGCGGGTAAAAAAGAACACGCGAAAGCAGGGAACGAAATTAGGCCGATAAAACAGGGATAGAAGCCCACGCGCACACCTTGGTGATAATACCGTGTGACACACAAAAAACAACGAATGAAGATATACTACACAACGGAAAGGGAGCGGAGAGAGCCAGCCCCGTGGTGTAAGAGTTAACGCAACCAAAACCAGTAAAATTAAGTTATTTTTCTTCTCAAATAAGCGCCGTGATTTAAAGAGGGACATAACGTTTCTATCGCAAGGCCTGCGTATGTGCTTGCTCGGGGTATGAATACGTTATACGTTCAAGTTATGGCACGCTGGTTATAAAGAAGTCAGTTACTTGACTAGTGCGGCTCCTTACAAGCTTCTCGGCAGAACTCCGTAAAGCGAAAACTCGATAACGCAACTAAGTTTCGTTGGCGCTGCTAAATAATTTTTGTTTATGCAATGGCTCATACAGCCGAAGGAGATGTAATTAAGAGTTATGCAGTAAAGTCTCGCAAAATAGAATGGCTTTACGCAAAATCTTACTTAATTCGAAGTGTTTAATGATCCCCACTAGGGTGGACAGAGAACGAATTACTTGCGGTTTGAAGAAAGCATCGCTTATAACGAAGCTCGTTTTTTTTCCCGAGGACTTCGCTATATGGAAGATTAACTGCATACGGAAATCGGGTACTGTGGAAAATTGTGCAACGTGAACTATATACAAAGAGCCGTAATAATAGGTGTACCTAGCCGTATTTTCCGTAGTAAAAACCACGCATTCTAGGTGACGGCGCTGGTTGTGATGGTCAGGGAATTTTGCATCCTATTATTCAGAAGTGGGCCGATAAACGTTGCCTTTTTGTCCCAATTAAGTGAGCCATTGAGCGGCCGCTGGCAGCGCTCTACCTTATAACAGCGCGCACAACTTGCTTGCATGCATCATACCACAGGTTTTACCAATTGTACGACGGGGCTGGAGAAACCTGAGATTCTTCAAAGCTGAAAAAATGAAGGCAACAAGAACTGTACAAGGTTCGAACCAGCGCTTCTGGGATGTTTTGTTGCCTAGCAGTGGCAGCTTAACCCGTCGCAGAGTTCTAATTCACCACAGAAGTAGAGCAGAACGGCATTATGAAACGGGACTGTTTTTTCTTCGTTGTGATGTCAGCGGTCACGTCTTTTACACGTTTCTTCGAGTTGTCACTTTCCAATTAATTTCGGTCTCTTTGTGCAATCACTGATGTAGGTAAATTAACCATGTTCCCGTCCACATTCATCTTGCGCCCTTCCTGCTATACCCCCTTTCATACCCCCTCCCCCTTCCTCTAGCGGGCTTGATGAGGTGTCGACAACCCGCCAGTCAGACAGTTTCGGGCCCATTTCCTCCCCCTTCCACCCCCCCCCCCCCAAGAACCTCAAAGCAAAGCGAAGCAGTAACGTAATTGCCATCAGCTACCGGCAAGATATGTCTGTTTCTCCGCGCGATGTTTAGTTTGCACCGCAGGGTACATTGGATATTTAGCTCTAGCCTTGGGCACCATATTCAGCCAGAAATCTGAAAAGACGTCAGCTGATTAGAGCAACTGCCCTCACACCTCTAAGTAGTAGTTGCGGAGGAAACAGTAGATAAATTCAGTTGGAATACGATCTGAGTTCTTTACGAGAAGCAAGACTTCACAAGAACGGCAGAACGTGTGGGCAGGGACTTAGAATCGGTTAGCGACGCCGAACAGCCTCGCAAAAAGTGACGACACAAACAGAAGCATGGATCTTATTTATTTGACGCTGTCATCGGGTGTCCTGCGGCTATTATTTTTAGCGAAGTGATTTTCAGCATTCCGTAGTCGTTGGTCTTTTTTTTATTTCAAAAGAGTGCTTTTTCTAACAACTCCGGGGCGTAAGCATAACAGCACTGTACGGGCGTCCGAAAAAAAGGGGTAAAGCAAAAAACAAACACAGTTTTTGGGACAAAAGACAGCGAGAGCGGCAGACATTCGAACTTTACATCTTCGTTTCATATACAGGGTGTTTGTAGCCGACAGTAATAAAATGCAGTGCCAAAACAAAGCATGAACGAGTGAAAGACCTCGAGGTCACAAGTTTGATCGTTTACAAAGTTTATTCATCTTTAAACTCGGCTGACTCCATGGTATAGGGATGGGTTGAGTTTGGAGAAGGGGCGGTAGATACGTCGAGTGAATGAATCCAATACAAAAAAGACAATGAAGAGAATGTTTTGAGAGAAAAAAACAACATGTCTTTCTGTGTTTCGCGGGTAAAATAAGACGTACAAGTCCAACCTGACATACGGCAAGTTCAGTTCTCAGATCAAAGCCTGAACCACGAACTTTCGTCACTACTCGACAGACGACAGGAGCTGGGCTTTTCCTCTCCTACCATGCGGTGACAGGGAAGCAGGCAATCCTCCTGGGTCTTACGGACCTTTATTCGGGCGGCCTGCCACATCGGCGGCCTACCAATCCTGTCTCGGGATCGGGTTCAATGTTTCTTTACGGCCAGGCGTGGGCTGGGCGCTCTATACAGGGTTTCGCCATTTCTTTCAAAGGGAAAATAAACAGAACTGAACGATAAGGAAAGCTCATTACATCCCATGGGCAACAAAGCAGAACAAAAACAGGTTAAATAGGGGAACGAAAAGACAATATTTCGCCTTTTCTGTGGTTTTCTTTCTTTTTTTTTTGCGTCGTCAACTTTATCAGCTGCTGTCGCTCTCAGTTGGCATGGCCTTTCCTTCACGGAGCCTTTATTGGTTTTTCTATTTCGAGCGATAGCTTTGGGCGCTGTGTTTTTTCGCGATGGATATGCTGCGTTGTACTTTCTCGCTTGTCACCTGTCACTGTTCTATATTTTTTGTCGTTTCTTAAATATTTTTGCTTGCGTAAAGTAGCGTCTTCAGAGAGCGTTGCGACAGTTTATTGGCTGACCAAGACGAACGAATATATATTTTTTATTTCTTTCAAGGGAGGTTATTCTTGGCACACCCTGTAGGCTCGTTGTGACGGGTGCAACAAAGGCGAAGTTATCAAAAAGCTGTTGAAATGTAACGGTTGAAAGAAATGAAATTCAGGTCACTCTTTACTTACCTTTGAGTCTCTATTTTGTACCGTTACTGTTGCTACTTTTTACTACCAAACATAAACAGCATTAAAGTATGTAAGCAACATAATCATTTATTGTGATGTATTTTGGACAAAAACCTTGCTAAAAGTTGGTTGTAGGATTCATTGGACAGGAAGGCAGGAGCCAACGAGTGCGTGGTCGGAATTGAGGTGGAGGGGAATATGGGCTGTGTGCAGTTCAGTTTTTCGTTGCACTTCACAGCTTCTTAGTGTAGTGGTCACCCTTTTAAATGAACCAGCACGAAACCACTCCTAATTGCGAAACTACTGAGAAAACCGCGCCTTTAAGCGAACTTATCTCGCCTTTCTCCAACAACTCCAGGTGGCCTTATTTCACCTAAATCTATTAATTTTGTAATGTAGAAAGCGTTCTATGCGGCAACGGCGAAATGTTCGTGTTTTAAATAAAGGACGCCCCGTTAAACTAACAAGACAGCCGAGCTCTTTTGAAAGACTGTTTTAAGGCATTACGCTACTGATTACGAGGTCTCGGATACGGCAATTGGCCGCTGCTGCCATTTTTGAAGAAAGTGGAAAACAATAACGCCTGTTTGTTCGAGGTCTCGCGGCCGGCGGTTTAAAACTTCAGGTGGTTTGAATAAATTTGTATCCTTCCACTGAGTTACACCTCATAGCTCAAATGCAGCTTCAACTTGTGAAACGGCCGTATGAATGCCAAATGAAGGTTTTCCGCATGAGTCCTAGACATCCGCAGGCGAAAATATGTTGTTGTGGCGGATAATTTATTACGCCGCTCTAGAGACGGCGCCGACATCACTAAACCCGAAGAAAATAAAGAAAGTTTGAATTCTGATTACTTGCCGCTCTCTAATGTACACAATTTTGTTCAAAGGCAGCAAAGGCCTAAGCAGAGTATAAAAACCATCTACGCACTGTGAGAGACGTTCGCACGGGACCGGCGATAAGGAAGGGAAAGGAATGGATAGCAAAGAAAACGAACACGATAAATGTGCAAGAGAAATGTTTTGTTGGGGAATTGTGTAAGCAAAAAAATATAGCGCGTACCCCACAAGACAAGCATCGCATTTTTTTTGACGCAGGCTGTCCCTATGGCTGCTTTTAAGTGCTGGAAGCTCAGTATTCGATCAGTACAACACAATTTTTGAGCAACCATTTGTGTTAGTTAACACAAACATTTGTTATTGTCTAATGGGAAAGAAAACTAAAAGCCCTTACACCAGTTTTATCCCACTACATTAGTGCATTATTTTACTTTTTCAAGGGACATTTTTCGGCTATCAGAACGCGTACTATTTTTTATTTGTAGACAATTCTCTCTATTATCGATTTTGGAAGTGAATGAAAAGCTCTGGCACTCGTTTACCTTCCAGTGCGTTGTTTCGACTGTTTCGCTTGTCATTTCTACGCAATTGCCACACTGAATCCCAGAACGGAAAACAAGGCTTTTTAGGCGTCGACGTGTTTTGCAGTCTTGTTGTTCATTGCTTGTTTAATGAAACCGTCCTTGCCAGGAGCACACGAGAGCTTCGTAAACAGAGCTTTCTAATCAAACCTTTTAAGCCGACGGAAGCAGCCCCCTTCTGCGCAAAACAAAACAGGTCGAATTTTCCAATCTTCCCAGGCTTAATTTCCCGCCTTTTATCTCTGTTTCAGTAGAGCGCCGCGTTTCGGGTGGCTCGAGGAATTCTGGGTAATGAGAGCTGGATATCCGCACTGCTGTTGTGAGGTTCTTTTTGTTTTCTTTCTTACAGAGTCCCCAGTTTTCCTTCGAAACAAACGATAGCAATGCCAGCAGCCTGCTGCAGTCGAGCGAGAGAGGCGTAATGCCTCACACGAACCATCGGTTTTGTAAACATGCTACGTAGCGCGCGGCCACCCCGTAGCGTAAACAAGAAAGAAAGCGAGTCTGTTTATTTGCGCGTTGTAATATCGCTTGCTGAGCGATGGTGGTGCCATGTAAGAGCCACTTCAGGATACGCTTCAAAACATGCGCGTTTTTAAATGAGTGGCTTCATTCTCTGATAACGATAATGGGAGAGTACACTCGTCCTGTAGTGCAGCTAAATAGGATGATGATGATGGTGATTATGATGACTCACGTACTCTTTGTGACCGTGTTTATGCATCTGATACACCTCAATCCTGTCACACGTTGTGACACCCATACAAGTAATCTTAGCTCTGTCAAAAACAAAAGAGACCAACAAAAAACAAGCTCCTCATTGCGGGATATGTTCGTTCTCGCCGAAGTTGTCGTACTCGCTCAGCCGAATACTGTTATTTCACTGCCACTGCGTGTTCGTAAAGTTCATGGGAGCACGCAAAGTGCGGCGACTCAGGCAGGCAGGGCCACCTGTACGCAGCGTAACACCAGTCAAAAAATTGGCCGCGTATCTGCTCCTTTCGTTGCAAATGTCCTCAAGAGACGATAGTCTTTATCGACTTTTGCCAAGTAAATGCCTCCCTTCGCTTTCCCGCTCACCTCTCATGTTGTTCCTCTTGCGTCGCGCTCCTGCCAAGGTAAGACGCCAAAGGTGTGCTTAAATCATTTTAAATTTCCCGCGTTCCACTGCTCCAAACCGGGTGTCTCGATGCCAACGCTGCCGTACGGCGAAGACGCGTGTGAATCGAGGCGCCATACTTCAACGTTTATAGAACCGCGTTTCCCAGATTCCACGTGCCTTCCAAGCAGAACGTGGAACCTATCTAGTGGAACCTTTCGTAACTCTTGCCACTTGATTTCTTCAAATGCCGCCAGACGCTATATGGCGCTGGCGACAGCAGGCGACGGCGGAGTGATATTTTTTTCTTCAGTTGATGAAGTATTTAATCTCGCCAAAATCAAACATGTACGATTTTTTATAAAGGAACACTGCAAATATCACTTCAGTATTCATTTATTGTCTTATATATGCGTAATATCTTGTTGTTCTTCAACAATATTGACAAGTATGAACATTACACCGGACTTAGACTGGAAAATTTAGCTGTGACTATATAAGACTATTGCGCAGGCATTGTTTTACTTTGACCGGGTGGCTGAATCGAGTCACAGACAGACAGATGGACAGACAGACAGACAGACCAAAATGTCTGGGTTTAAGTAGCCCAAGAAAGACTATCGTCTTTAATAATTAATAGAACCGGCAGGAACTGGCCGA